>NW_028297114.1:102554-210054 GCF_055798465.1 Pogonomyrmex barbatus | reverse complement strand
CCACCGCCGACTTTTGGGTTTAAAAGCAGTTTTATCCCTGGCAAAATCCATTCGCGGGCCCCTCCCTCTCCGCCTACGTTCCGTGGGTAATGCTCGGCACCGTAGTTCAACGTCGTTAAACTTTTTCATCTGCTTTTCAAACTCAAAGCCGGCCGAAAGTTTTTCTTCCGCTTGTGGGGCTCGAATGGTGCCACTACATAAATGCATTTTACCCTTCTGCCGCCCTTATTCCACCTGCTGGCCTGCTGGCGCAGCTCTGTTCTCCTCCTTCTCCTCCTCCTTCTCCTCCTCCTCCTCCTCCTCCTCCTCCTCCTCCTCCTCCTCCTCTTCCTCCTCGATCCTCGTCCTTTCCTCCACACATTTCTCTTTCTCTATCTCGGAGAGACGTAAGTTTTCCTCCCGGCTGGGAAAATACTTCGCTTCCGCCTTGCCGCGGGTCATTACACCTATAGATTTCACTCTCTTCCGAACGCGCCACCATCTCGAATTGTTAATCAAAACTTCTTTCTGCATTCGCGCGCCCCGCCTCGGTCCTTGCCACTTTTCATCCACCGAGACGTTATCGAGAAGAATCGAAACGTTAATGCCGCTTCTCCAACCTGCAGTATACCATCAGAACGATTGTTTTACGATATTTCTTTGACAGAAATGATACATTCTTAAAGTTACGCAAACAATCCTATGATGTGAGCAATTGAGGGATAATGAAATGAAACAAAGTTAGCACCTTTACGGTAGCGGGATTCTATAATTATAGGCATTGTGTCTTAGATTAGTCACGTGATCACGCATAACACATTTTGGTTTCACTTTACTCCTCTATTGACAAATAACGACTGGTTGGCGTGTTCGACTACCATCTCGTTTTTGCTCGGACAAAGCTTTCTCAGTGCCTTTTTTTAGGAAATGCAATTCCACGCTTAGAAATGGAAGATACAACTGTAATTTGTGTAGATGTATAATAATTTATACGTATGTTTATTACTTTAATTTATACGTATGTGTTGTGCGTGATCACGTGATATGCCTATAATTATAGAGTCTCGCTATCATAAAGGTGCTAACTTTGTTGTTTCATTATCCCTCAGTTGCTCACATCATGGGATTGTTCGCGTAACTTTAAGAATGTATCATTTCTGTCAAAGAAATATCGTTTAAAATAATTTAAACAAAGCTATTTATTTAAGGAATTATTTATTAACTCATTCATTAAATTTGTTAAATAAACATATATATATATATATTTAATAAATTTAATGACAAAATTGTTAACGAACTTTTAAATGGACAGCTCTGTTTTGAGATAAATTGTTATTCTAAAAATATATTCAGTTATTAAATATAGCTTACAAAATAATATGTTATTTAATGAATTAATATTTAATATAGAAAATATATATTACACGAGAATGCATATGTCTATCGAAGTTCGGAAAAAAATATGTTTGTCGTCCAAGTATCGATTTGTGAGAAATAACGAGGTGAGAAGCAAAGCATTTGGAACAATTTAAATGGACACATGGGCCAGACTGGCGCGCGAAATAAGCGGAGCGAAGGGCAACATGCAACCACGCGAGAAACCCTAATGCTAGTTTTTCTGGTTGACAGAGCACGAAGCACGGTGGACCGTGTAAAGGCATACCGGAAGCGTGGAATATTGGCAAATATATTTTGGAATATCGTTACATTATATTCCGTCCGGCTGAACGAAACGGATCGAAACATGGGCACGTCCGCTATTTTCAATTTTCTACGATAATACGCGTCATCATGCGATAACGATGTAAACGTGATAATGCGAACGCACGACATACCGTGCCAGATGTATCGGGCAATTATTGTGCGCATGCTCTTGTAACCGTCTGCACGTTTCAAAAATTAATCCTCGCCCGACGCGCGCGGACGCAATAGCGTCGCTGCGATAGCGCGGCTAATGTAATTAAGCTTTAAATGAGCTCGCTCAAAGCGATGAGTCATATTTTAATGAAGCAATGTCTCGCAGCGATGTGAATACTGTGTACCGTGTAGGATGTAAGACCGTGTAGGATGTAAGACCAATGCTCGCTTTGCGGGCTAAGTACGTACGTATGTATATATGCGCGACGTATTCCCGTTGCATCAGAGCTCCCAGGTTTCCCCATGCAAAACCAGTTCCAGTTTCAACGGAAGCTGCTTTCATCGTAGATTAAAACTAATTCCATAATTTTAACGGGAACAAAGAAGGCGTGAAGCATCTTTTATCTCGCTTGATATTTATTAAGCTTCCGCAGTTAAGTTTGTAATTTGAAACTTCACGCGTGCAACATTTTGTCCGTTCAACACTCCTTTTTCGTGGAAGAAAAATATATCCCGTATTAATTTTACAAGTAACGGAAAATGGGAAATTTCACGTATTTTCACGATATTTGTCAAATTGCAGGAGAGAAGTACGAGCCTTCCTTCTCGGATAACGTATACAAAGTACACATGAAGCTTATGATACGTTCAGTCGCGATGTCTGATTACGGCAGTTATAAATGCATATCTAAAAATTCCCTCGGCGAAACGGATGGCAGTATCAAGCTTTATCGTGAGTATGACACTTTCATCATTTTTAAATTACTTTTATTTAGTCAACGGGGTATTATTTTATAATGCGAATCGTAAAACGCGCTTATATTCTTCTCCGCGTTACAATTTTGTGATTTGCATAGATTTGCAAATTACCGAGCGATTCCGCTTGTTTTAATCCAAATTAAACTTACCCCTCGATATGTCCCACGTCCCATTAAAATTAACATTCTCAAACATGTTTTAGCGGTTATTTTAGCGTAAATCAACCGATGGATGTAATGTTTTTATTTCTTTATCCCGTATCAAGCCTTTTGATAAATTGTTATATTTTAATTGTACATTTCGACGCGTATTATTATTCTTATTTTTGCGCGATGATTAATTTCCTCATTATTCTCTTATTCGTCACTTTCCTCGACGATGTGTTCCACTGTACGGGATTATCCTCTGTCCTGGATTATCCGTATCTCGCGAGAGATTTGACGACCCATGTCAACCCACGTGCGATCGCATTATATTATCAAATTGATCGCACAATTTGCGCGGGAGCGATCAAAAAGTGATTCAACGAAGTTACGATGGTAATATTATATTAACGTGATATATGATTTATCGCGGACGTATATCTCGACCGCGGCGAGAGCCAATATCGATTCGCGCCGGTTTTCGAACATTTGTCAAGCGGTCCCTTATCGGTCGCGCGGTCGTTGCATTTTCTTTCGTTTCTCCGCGACTCCTTTTCCTCCCTCCTCGGCCGCGCGTTATCAGAAATCGTTAGTCGCGCGGATGAAGAACATCCGACGGATGAGAAATTAAGCATCCGACGGGAGCGAATCAGGGAGCGCGATAAAACGAGAGCGCGGTTCTTTCAAAGACAACGAGCGTGATATACCAGGATCGTGTGTAAGCTTGAGGGAGGAGGAAGGTTTGAAAAGTGACACTCCGACGGTAGCTAGTGCCAATCCTCCCGATAACCGGAATCTTTCTAGAAACGAGGCGAGATCGGCGAGGAAAAACGTTCGACTGAATGCATACGGAGCGCCGAATAAAAAAGTCGCGAGGGGAGCGTTCAAAGTCAACATGTTTTATGGTTAACGCACGTGTACGTCTCCGCGAAAAAATACGATAACGATATTCGATAGTAGTGCAAATCACGGAGAACGGAATCGTTATACCCGTGAGAAATCTTCCCTCCGCAATCGAACGCGATTTGATCTCCGTAACGAGGCGTTGAGTGAAATTGCGTCAGCGCGTTTCCGCACGATGAGGATGATTCACCGAGAGTGAACGATTCTCATATCAATCATCGTCCGCGAATAGACATAGTGCGCCGGCATTTTCCGCAAACTTTTCATTGATTCGGTATCAAAGGCAAGCTCTCATCCTCTCACGATAAGGAGCGCCGTGAAAGTCAGCCGTGTCTGTCTCCCCCCGCAAATCCGCATTTCCGGGAAAGCGGTGCGAGTAGCGAATCACCGATAACCGCGAGCGCGCCGATCTGCGTTCCCCAACCCTTTGCCCTTATCCCCCCTCCCCCTCCCTCTTTTGCGGCGCAAAAAGAAGCCCGATTCTATCTATCGATCAGTAATTGTAGGTTTTCGCCTTGGCGCGCCCGCAGATTGAACTTCCCAGCTTTGTGCTTTACTGCGACCGCCGAATCGGCGGATTACTGCTAAGCCGCTTAAATAAGCGTTCGATTGTGTCGACGATTTAATGCGCATTAGCATTTTAAATCCATGCCGGCCTTTCAATCCATGCCGAAAGTTGCTACAATGGCCACCGAGCATTCGCGAGTGTTACTAGTTTTAATTGCTTAACTTTATCCAAACGAGGCTGGAGAGAATGTTTTTTAATTTGTTCACGCGATTGTTATTTACTTTTAAATGAGATATTTCAAAGCAGTAGGCGCGTAAACGGTCTTCATATCGCAATTGATTATTTAAGTTTTTCATTATTCATTAGCGTTAATTGTTTCGCATTAAACGATATTAAAGCAGCAGCTTGAAATTTATTTGTAAATACCAGCGTACTCAATCGAATATTTACTCTGCAGGAATGCAATAATGGTAACACGGCGAAATATTGTCCCGCACAACTCTATCCTATTTTATTCAACGGTAAAATCGCGCAGACTGCACGTAGTCTACACAGTTTTTCACATTGATACATATCCTCGTTGTTGCGATATCTAATTTTTATACGTAGAAAATTTATAAACATGGCGTATATATCCCGGTTATAGTTTTATTTAAGATAGATTTATATCGAATAAAAAAAAATATTAATGCGTATTACACGTTTTGACAGATATACCAACACCTACCACGGAACCGACAACAACGAGTACAATACCCGTTCCTACCACCATGGAACCAGGTAAAATAATTTCATTATCAATGATTAAACAATTTACATGATTACATTTCTGCGCACCACTTACAATAATACATATTACTTAAGTTAATCATTTTAGTACTTAAGTTAATCATTTCGTACTTTTCTCTGTTAATCCTACAATCGCGGTGCAGATAACTAACGAGAAAAATATTGTTTTTAGTGGAGAATATTCAGTGGTCGCGACAAAAGCCCGTGCCCAGTTTAGAGCCGAGCTCTAATGAAATAACCGACGCATCTTTGTCTACCGTCGTGAGAAGCGAAGGTATGCTCGGTTTCTATTATTTTTTCAAGCTTTTTTTTCTTTTGCTCTTACCAGCACAGATTTTCGCGTTAAGACGCTTGAAGCCTCGGGAAAATAAGTATAAGCGTTTTTATTTAAACGCTTTATACCGACAAAAAATTATTGCTTAACTTAGTTTTTAATTACGATGAGATCTTAGATAGATTTTAAATAGAAGAAACGCTTCGCTGATGTTTCTTTAATCCGAAATTATAATTTTAAAATACTAAATACGTCTTTGCTAAATATATGTACAGTATGTATATGATGATGTAAATAATTAACTTAACATAACTCGACATAAAATAATTGAGAATCTTGACACCTCAGTCGTGAAAAATGCAGTCGTAGAAAATGAAATTTCGAGGCAAGCGGAAATTATGATTTTGTTACACGCGTTCCCGTTACGACGGCAAAAGTTTATTTGTCTATTCGTCATTTTAATACAACGAACATTATAAGTGGCAATTCCGACTCTGCATCACCGTCGCTACAATTGTGCGCGCTGGCGACAGTTGCGGTGTTGTCGAAACAAGTTTGAATATTCAAAGCTGCGACTGTGCAAACCTCGCAAAACTTTTAGAGGAAACAAAAATCAGATTAGCCGACTATGCGACGAAGGTGAGATTTGACAACTGCGCTGGGAATTCAATGGAAACCAGGTTGCCTCGGGAGACCTGTACTACCCTAGCAGATCGCAGATCTCCATTATTCGCTAACTGTGATTAACGTTACACGTGATAATTCGATTATCTTACTTTGTAATGATCTTTCATACGCGCTCTGCGCTCTTCAAATAACCGATACGGCATATCGATACAGCTCGCTGTACAGTTGTTTTTTAAAGTAAAATGTTTCAGAAGAGAAAATATCCTAATATTTTACGATAGATAAAATCTTCCCCGCGGGTGTGTTTACAAAATTCAAATTTCTTTTCTCGCCACGGCGAGACGACGGATTTATATGTATCGGATTTACATGTCCTGCTCACAGTACATATGGCCAGACATTCATAATTCAAGCAATAAAATGTTGATCTATGCGATCAGCGTGGAGGAACGCTTGAAAACACGTCAGTTTCCGCAAATACGTTGCCGCGACCCGAAATTCGCTGGGATACGTCGTCTTAAATCATCGCCCTCGACGTAATGCGAGAACTTACACCACTGCCGCCGGGCAGTGGGGAACTTTCCTACGGAAAGTTTCGCGGAAGGCGCGAAGTTTATTCCGCAAAACTTCCAGCAACGTGCCACGCCGCCTCGGAGTCCTCCCCCGCCCTGCCATATCCAAGTCTCTTCCTTCTGCCGTCCTCCGCCACGACAAACGCGGAACTCTCGACGGGATTTTGATGAAATCCCATGCGGTTTATGAACTACCGCGCTCGGCCCAACTATGGCAAGTAATCTGCACCCGGGACTACGGCGCTGGTATCTCAACTTGTTTCGATTATCATGTAAACTGGCGGGTATGAGCCAAGTCGCACGGGCAATTCAAAGAGCAGTGAGTTGGATGCGATCTGGTTTACGATCTTTCCGCAGCGGGCGGACAATGAAAGCGTTACTAAGCGCAAAAGATAACGCGAGAGTGCACTAACGTCGACGTCTAGCATAAGCAATGTTTCTAGGAAGAATACGTAATATATACGACAAGAAGATTGGAAAGCTCCATCGTGTCTCCCGTTATCCGAAAGTAGAGGGAACTGTAAAGTAATATTTTTCCCGGAGTTCTCGCTTCCTCAGCTTCCTCTCGCTTTTGAATATTCCACGTATATCACGCGCGCGCGAACGAATATCTCATCGTATCGTTTGTAATTTTAATATCATCGCGTAATATATTATTAAATCCGCATAATATATATCGTTGTTGATCATTTCACAGAAACACGGCTCCGTAGTAGGCCAAGCCACGAGGAGAGTCACGAGGAAGTCGAGAATGTCATCGATTCTAACGGCCACAAAAGCATCGACGACGACATCGGCCAGCGAAGAATCGACAATACGGCGCAGTCGATGTCGTCTAAAAGCAGCACGTGGCATTGCGTGACGCGACCCAGCGCAGCAATTTGCATAATAGTGCTTTCCGCCCTGTCGTAGTCATCGCGGCGTGGGGATGATCGAGTCCTTCCAGCTGCAGCATAAAATCTGCAATCTTTCCTCATCGCACAAGGGATCAATTAATCCATGAATTAAGGGTGAATATCGCAACCTCATCGAATGATCCACATCTATTAACGACAAGAATAGCGAAAGATGATTATCAAAGTGGAAACTATGAACTTATCTTGCCTTCGTCAGACGGGCGACACTCGTCATTAGATCTTTATAATAAATTGCGCCACCTGCTCTTCTCTCTCGTCCAGTTTTTTTCGGATTATTGCGCAAGAACCCTTAGGTCGGCAAAAACAAGATCCGCGAAAAATATCAAGCGGGCAAGATTGATTATTCTATTTTCGACCAATCTGAAGAAATGCATTTTGAATGATTTGTGTGAAAATTTACCAACGCTGCATGTAGTTTAAAGAAAAAGTCTCTTGCTATCGACGTTAAGTTACTTAGCAATTAGGTTACAGGATAAACAAACATAATTAACGTAATTCATGCGATAATGTAACTACGTTAACTATGATTATCAACAAATGTTACTTTCTCTCTCTCTCTCTTTTTATTCATTCAAGTTGAATGCGAATCGTTTGTGTACCTTTAATTTCTATCAGAGTTCTCTCTGGCTTTCGTAAGCGATCGATAATAATTCCAGATTCTTTTGACGTGTCAGCGAATTTTCATTGAAGCCACCGCTATCGGACGTATCCTGGGAATGACGACGGCGTGACGACCATTTTCCTTATCTGATTCCACCGTCACCACCAAATCCCTCTCTCTCCAATCTTTCTTCTATCGGCAGAGAGGCTTTCAAATCCCGCGTATCATTAACAAAATGAGATCTCCCAATTTCCCTCAAAGGCGTCTGCTGATTTTTCTTTTTATGTGTGGGTGGCTTACCGAAAGATCTGATACTCGTATCTGAATCGCAATTATATCGCTGCAACAATATTTTTCAAAAGATTTAGAGTTACCTACGTGTTCTTTTAACGTTGTACATGTCACGATATTTGTTGTATTTTTGTCCTATAGATTTCACACAATTCTGTAATACCTGAGAAGATATTACATTCAGATTTGAAACGGGGACGGAAATTTCTTGTAAGATATGTATTAAATACTAATAATTCTCGCGTTTCCATCGTATCGACAAAATTCGGCCTATTCAATTGATAAATAACAATCGCCAGTAATTTTAGTAAACGCGTAGAAAATGTAACTGTAATATCAATTGATAATTTAAAAATAATAATTGAAATTTGATTTCAGTAATAGTTCGAAATCTTAGAACATTGTACAATCAATATTTCCATCTATTGATTTTGCACAAGGTCTCATTACTCAGATAATATATTGAAACTATTCTTTAAGAATTATTCTTGTACCATATACCTGATGATTTATTTGATTCCACTTAATGTAGAGAAAATAATTAACCCTTTGCACTCTTAATGCATTAACAAGAAAAATCCAAATCCAGCCACTTATAATCATACAAAACCATTGTAGTAAAACGCTTACCACAAATAAAATATGAAATAAAATATAAACCGGTTGGTGGCTGAACAGTGAGTCGTATGAAGCTCCAAACATTGTCTGCCAGTTTATGATTGACGTCCTGGCAACTAGCAAAATTATAAAACATTTTTGATTATACGTGCCATCTATTACAATCATATCTCTGTTCGAATGTAAGTGCAGAGGGTTAATCGATCTATTAAGCTAAGTGTATAAATTAGTATGTAAGGATAGAAATTAGTGTGTGATGTGTGTGAGACTCAAAGAGTGACTTGAAAACGGTGCATAAAATGCAACGAAACAACCAGGACTTGTAAATTTCCAGAAAACAATTCACTTGCATATATTTGTAAATAATGTTACGATCGTATGGACGTTTCTTGTCGTTGTACTAATTGTATCGATAAAAATGATTTTGTATATAGTTAAGTACCTTCAAGAGCGTAAAGAATAAGAGTGAGTAGTTGTCGACGTTTTTATATATGTGAATATTCCTGCAAATGAAGTTATGTATCACCGACACGCGTATCGGGATAAAATTCCAGATAAGAAAGGCATTTGATTTTTTTTTGCATTGTCCTATTAGTTCAAACTAAATCTCAATGAGTACTATTTTTCGTTTATTATAAATAAAACTGTAACGTTTCTACATAATTATGCAATCAAGTTCTTTAAATTAAAGACATTTATAAAATAATTTATGCAGAAAGAAATTTAGATTGAAAAGGTTTATATTTTCTCACTGAAAATATTTCAAGTATTTTTGCGACATATTATTTATATCTCTCTTTTTACTGTTCATATGACAGTGTTTACTGTTTAGATGACAGTAATTTGATAGTAATTCAAAATTCGCGGCTCAGAAAAACGGAGCGTCTGCAAGTGCATCTTTGCGCATGACAGGTTTTGCGGGAAAAAACGGCGTATTATTTGAAATATCAAGTGATTACAACTTACATATATTTATATTGACGTGAGAAAATTCAACGTTGTCCCACGTCCGCTCAATGATACAATCGAATTTTGGGAATTAATTTAAGTGTTACACCTTATCTTATCCTTTGATATGAACGATATATATATTCTATGTCACAACTCTCAGGAGCTCCTGGAATCCAGATGTAAATATTAGCTACAAGACTATACAATAACATATTGTAAAGAGAACGAAATTTCTGTAAATAAATGCAACCAGCTTTATATGTTGTGATATAAAGTGGTACACGATCTATTACAAAAGTATAACACTATTTATGTGAATAAAACATAGCATCTTATTCACATAAAATATATCTAAATATATTTTCTATAAATTGTAATTCATAGTTTCAAATTTTTTTTAGTTTTCTTACATATTAAATTTTGAAACAATAAATATACTTAAAAAAATTTGAATTTGAGAATGTCTGAGAACATCTAAGATTGGTGTATGAATCTAGTTATCATTTGTAATATATGAAAATTTGTATTATTGACTGACTAATCAGTTTAAATTTGCGTAATTGAATCCGTAAATATCGTGTACCACTTAAATTTAACTTTTTGTTAGCCGTAGCGCCTATTGATGGGAGAAAGATCAAGTTCAGTGAGCTTATTATCGCTTTATAGACATTAATACTTACAGAATGATTTTAAATAAAATTTCATAGAAAAAGAATTCCGAAAAATATTGTAAAGAAAATTATGTTCCCATTGCTGTAATAGTAGCAGAATTGAATCATGTTGTAACTGAATGAACGAGTGCAAAAATGGAATGAATAAATATCGAATGTTTAACGTATTTTGTATAAATCCTATTTCACATCTCATTAATTTATGAATTTCGGTTTTTTGATAGAGGTTTTTGTAATTAAATTAATTATTTAATTAATGACATAAAATTATTGTATATTATTCAATACAGCATTAATATAAAATTGATTAATTTATCTGTTTCACTTTTATTATCCCTCTATAAGGATATAATTTGTCAACGCAATTGTATACTATGTTTAATTGTACAGTGATTGTTTGTGAAGACTGAGATCACGTAGCAACAGTTAATTTATTCCACTCCTTTATAATCTTATCCATAATGTAGTTCAAAGAAAATATAATAAAGTTGGAATTTTTTGGAATGCAATGAAGTTTCCATTTGCAAAATTTCTTAGTTAAGTATATTTTTTTGCCGATTTTTATTTTAAAAAATTCTAACAATTTTCTTGAAGTCTTGGAATTTAATTAGTAAATTATTATAATGCATTTCCTTAATTTATAAATTCAATCTAAAATACTTTAAATATCTTATTTCATCGTACTTTATTTACATTTATTTTAATATATTAATTTAATTTACTACTTTATAAACATTCTTAGTCTTACAAGATACTCTTCTTCGCATGCTGACTTTTATTTTATTGCTCATATATTTTATTTAATCGTGTTCTTTTACATTTTTTTCCTTTAATAATATGCATTTTACAATATATTAAGTATATATTAATATATTTTACTATATAATATATACCTTAATTGTATTAAAGCATTAGCTTAAAATTAATGTCTTCTTGACGATGTTCCGACGACAGTTCCGTTTATACACTTTTTAATAACGTTTCTTGTCTGAAAAATAAGTATTTATAATTAGATAATTACATGGAAAGAACACTTTTGCTGGCAAATCTAAAAAAATTTGATCAAATACAGATCTGAAAATAATTTTATTGGCCCATCAAAATTATTTTGTAGAACACTTAAATATGATGATAATACTGCAAAAATGTTTGATCTTCTAACAATCAGTTTGAACATCGTATATAATAATTTTGAAGGCCGAACAAAATCGTTTTCAGATCTGCCAAATTTATCTAGCCAAATTTTTAAATTTACCAGCAAAAGTGTTCTTTCCGTAATAAAAAAGAGATAATTAATCATTTTAATATGATTTTATAATTTATATAACTTGTATGGTATATAAATATAAGTGTCAGTGTAATTTAAAGATTAACTGTATTTTAAATTAGTTTCTAAATATTATTTTCTTTAATAATGTGACTTATTACTTATCTTTTTATTTTATTGACAGCTGTGAAGCTACCGAGCTATTAAATTATTTACGCGCGGACATTAATGTTTCAAATACGACTATAACAACAATTATTTTACATAAATATCTAAACATAATGCTTTAAATAAATTGAAAATTATTGAAATTCATATTTTAAAGTATTCATAATGCTGAATATTTAATGCTGAGAATTTTATATATATATATATATATATATATATATATATATATATATATACAAACTTTATCTGTTATCGACTTTAATAGTATTTTAATTGGCAAAAGCATAACAATAAGCTATGATAAAGAAGAAAAAATAATTTTATGTTAATTGCACAAAAATTTCTATAAAATGTAGATACAGAGTACAAACATATAGTTTAAAATCAAAGTATTATTGTCAATAATTTAACGTTTCTTTTGTTTGCTAAATAAATTCGCTTATATATCCGCAGTATCTTAATTATGAAGAAGAATATGGAAAAGTATTCCATGTAAAATCCATGTAAAAATAAAAAATAATTTAAGTTTGTCAGGAATTGAAATACATACAATAAAAAGTAAGTAATAAATTTGTATTTCATGTATACACGGACATTTGTTCCTGATGCCGATAGTGCTTACAGGACTAGATCGCGTGCAAGAAGCACGGGCAGTGGCGCAACCGGATCGGTTCCAGTATCGCAGCATATGCCATATAGCTACACAATTGAACGTCATTGTTAATCTACGCTTACTTATTGATTGATTAGCTTAATGAACTAGTTATACACTGATATACCAGGGTCATCGCGGAGACATATTTATCGAGTCATATTTGATACTTTTACTGATGAGAATAAGAAATAAATGTTCTTCTTGTCGTCGTCGTTTTGTTACAGTTTTGTTGCAATGCGAGCTTACGGTCGTAGCAAAATTTTGTAAAACGTTTGATGTAATGACGCCTAATCAGAGAGAGAGAGAAAAATCTCATGCTTATAGTACGCAAAAACATATACAGTTACGCCACCATTCAGCACAGATAATGCATTCTACCTGTACACACTACGACATTTTAATATTTAGTCTTTATATATGACCATGGTACTCACCATGTATTTAATCGCTGACATTTTATTTAACTATATTTTGTATTATTCTTTATTACAAACTTCACATTTACTCTTCATGATTTCCTTACACGCATTGTAACATGTTTGATGCATTTAATGTGTTATCTACAATGTCGATGATACAAAAGTAGTTGCTCTGAGTATTTTCGATATATAATGTTTAATTGTCGCAATCGCTAAATTGTAAATAATTCATAGTTTCGTGGAATCTCGGCTTTATACGATACATTGTGACTCAAATAAAACGTTGGACATTGTCCTTAATTATGAAACACGCATGATTTGATTAATCTATTAATGATACTTAAATTAATTAGATACATAAAATTATTATATTCTCTTTATCGTAGGATCTGTATCTTAATATTTTGAAAATTGGCATATCTTAAAATATATTTATAAATATTGAGAACTTATAAATATTTAGATATGTCTAGACTTATTGAAACTTTTAACATAAATATTTTTTCAAAATCAATGCTTAGTTGATGTACTTCCAGAGAATGTATCTTATATTAAAATGTTTAATTTATTTTTTATGCCGAAGGAATAGATACTCTTGTGAAAGAGAGATATGTCTTCTTATATACAATATTTTGCAGTATTATTTTTTCAACCTGCATCATCATGATCATTTGAATATATTTAAGTTAAGCAACATGGGATATTATTGTTCTATTCTGTTTGTGTTCTATTCTGAAGTGTTCAACTTGAAATGTTCAAACTTTAAGCTTGTAAAGTTATATACAAAGTTAATTGCAAGAAATTGGGCTTGCAAAAAGATGTTAATTTATTGATACAGAAATTACATTAAGTGGAAGAGTAGCTAAATTTTTATTAAAAGAAAGATAGAATCATCAAATAAAAACTGTTAATTATTTCTATACAAAGAGAAAATTAATCAGACTCATTGTTTTCACGATAAATTCTTGAGATATATTTGCGTAACTATTTCTCAAGATTCATTTCTTTCGGTTTTTCAATGCTGCAACACACACGCACACACACACACACACACGCGCGCGCGCGCGCGCGCGCGCGCGCGCATACGCTCTCTCTCTCTCTCTCTCTCTCTCTCTTTCTCTCTCTATCTATCTATCTATCTATCTATCTATCTATCTATCTATCTATCTATCTATCTGACAATAAGAATTCTCCCATTTCCATATTTTTCTATTGTTTTTCTTTATTGCAGTCCACTTTAACCTATTTCAAAACTCTCTTTCATGTCCGATATTCAATAATAAGCTCTCTATTTGCATACGTATACATACATCAGTGAACGAAAACACAAAGCGTCATGTGCAAGCTTCGCATCGTGATATTGTACTATGATTTAGACCGTACAGGGTGTCCCAGTTTATAGAATGTGTTATCCAAAGCTCTGACAGCTTAAGTGAAGCCCTGCGAATATTTGCATCGGTTACGATGCAAATATTGATACGTTGCACAATGTTAATAATTAATGATACGGAAATTGCAGTTGTAATTGCGACATCCATAAAATAAATTAATACAATCTTAGTAAATGATTGATGTCTTAATAAATAATTCAGTTTGTCAAACTCATTAAATCAACTCTCGCTTGGTGTGCTTGTCAGATATTGTCAAGAATTCGTATTTATTTTACTTTACGAAAAATGATGTTTTTCGCTAGACCTTTTTTACATATGGCAGTGACAATACAAGTTATCAGCCTACTCTGGTATGTACAATACGTATAGAGCATAATAAAGTGAGATCTATTCACACGCAATACATCGACCACTTGAAAATTATTTAAGGGCGTCAAGAGCGTCCTCAGTCTTGTATTTATTATGTATATTATATACACATTGTGATATATTCTTTGATATTTCTTATTTAAAAAAAATAAGATTACTAAACATTGATTACTTTTCATATTTCTTCATTTGCGAAATACAAACTGAGAAATCATAGAATTCAAACCTGTTTTATAAACTGAAAAAAAGCTGAAAAAAATTATTTTACAATTACTTAGGATTTTTACATGAAAATAGAATAAATTATTAATTTAATGCTTCGTAGAAAATAATGATAAAAAATCCAAGAAATGGCATCATCTTATGCTTATATATATATATATGTATGTATATATATGTATATATATAAAATATAAGTATATATATATATATATATATATATATATATAAAATTATATACTAATATTATACATATATAGTATGTTAATATATTATACATAATACTATACAAAAATTATAGAATAAGCATCTAATAATTTAATATGAACGTTTCTTAACGTCTTAATATAAATCTGATGAACAATTCAAATTTTTGCTGCGATGATGATTCAAGCGATGATTAATAATATAATGCGCCTTGATTATTCTATGAGATTAATACTAATTATTCTATACGTACAGCGATCGTCTTAAGTCACAAGTCAGGAATTACGAAAAGTTATATAAAACGACGCCAATCGATATCGCTGCGTCGATGCAGCTTTAAAGGATAATAACTTATTTGAGAAGATAACTGTCTATATGGTAAGACGAATTAGATCTTGAAATCTACGAATTCAACGTAAAGGTAACTCAAACAGTTTATAAAAAAAAATTATATATCATTCTATTAAAAAACTATAAGTTACATACAACAATTTACAATATAAGTACTATAGTATTTTTATAGTTCTACAATATTTTGATACTTGTTGCGTTAAAAAAAAAGAAAATTAAGACTTAAAATATATTCTCAATTACTCGCAGAAATGAAAAAAAGATTGTAATAAGATAAACGAAGGTATACATACAAACCTTGGCATTGCGCTTTTTCCTATGTATACATAAATTATATAAATTATATCTTTGAAATATATTTAATATATATTTTTAAAAGTTTGTTAGGAAAGATCAGCAGACTGTGTGAACGAAGCTCGAAGCTGTCCGACGAGTAGTTCATCCCTTACTTGAATTGGACAGCTCCATTCTAGCATAGAGTTCCTCTAATAAACGTCTAGACAGTAACTACCTTTCCCTGCAATTGGCGTAGCCACATCGTCGCACCGTTGCATCGTTTGGCCGTCGCTTCGTAACGGTCGTCCGACGTTGGGATACATCGCCGTCCGGATAGCCAATTAAAAATGACGCGAAATACGAATTGTCCGTCGTTCGTTCGTTCCCTGCTCCTCCGCAAACGTCCATTTCTTCTCGACAGACACTTTTTGTTTACCGCTCGTTGTCAGTATCAATCGAGCTCCGCAAGGTGAAAAAAATGCGTATTTTCGATCGATAAAAGATACTTCTCACATGTTTATTATTTCATAAAGAATTTATTAGCTGTATGCAAAGTTTTCTCTGTTACATAGAATATCGCCTACCTATAATACAAAGAAATAAAATCATCGATAATAAGCGGATACAAGCTTTGACTACAAGTCTTTTAATTTAAAGTTAAGCTAAGGATAGGAGATAAGAATTAAGAATGAGATTAACTTAATTTGCATCTTCAAAAATCAATACATCACGATCATCATAATTTAAGGATAATTAACGAAACTTATTAACGATACTTGAGTTATCTCTGCGATGCCACTAATGCAACCCTAAAATAAATCAGACGTTCCCCCCAACGTTGTAACGTGATTCCGGCCGCATGGGGTAAATTTGCGCGGCAACTCCGGTTCCGAAACTGTCCGTTTGTGACCGAAACTGTCCCTTAAGTCGTAATCCTCCCTTAGCGAACTCCGCCAGCGAAGCGACCCGCTAGCTTGGGCCGCCACTCTAACGCTATTTATTAATATTATTATTATCCTATTGTATTAAGTTTAAAGTGGTCAACGCAGTCCTCGACGATATTCATCCTCGACGGAAGTCCCTGAGCGATGGATTTACAAAGTGGATGTACAAAGTCACGATGATGATTCGATGATCGAAGTACGCGTGCGATTGCGTGCAGAACCGTTGTGGGTAGATCTCAGGCCGGATGTAACGTTCGCATCTGCGGATGATGATGGAGGCACAGGCACAGCGCGACGAGTATCACCAGCAGTAACGAGCTGCCGTTGCTGGTGGCGCTGGATTCGTCGTAGTCCGCCACATCGTCGCCGCCGTTCTCCTTACGACCTCGTAGTTTCAAATCCACGAGAGCAAAGATAGTTCAGAAGTATGATTAAAACGATTCTATTAAGAGAGAAAACTAAAAGTTCGCCTTCGTTTGAAAACAATTTATTTCCGCGACAAAGAACCGAAACTCTTTATATTTGCGGATATCCGCGATATTATTGGAAAGAAATAAGGAAAGCACACGCTGACACGCGATTATCTTTGTTGAAATTAAATTTTCATGTTTTATATATACCTCGTTCCTTTAGCATATCTTGATTTCCCTCCAGGATGTTATTGTTCCCTGAATTATACCTCGCTTTACCTGCAAACAAAGTAAGATATTGAACGATATCGTTCCTTGAAGCAAAGTTTATAATTTGATATTGTCAATATTGTCCGAATCAATATTTACGAATATTTTTATTCATAAACTATAATTATATGGATATTCCGTCTATTCATTTTTATCCAGCGTCATCAAAGCTTTTTATTTCGATATTAACTTTATTAATTGACAATTGTTAAATAAATTTATATCCCAATTAGCAGTATTTATTTAATAACTTATGTAAACTTTTGTCTTACGTAAACATGAGCAAATCAATTTTCCTTCTACGAATTTGCGAATGAAAGATTATACAATTAAGATTATTCCGATTATTTCAATTGTTTTCTCATTCTGTTTTCTTTGATTAATTGGTGCCCGTTGAAGGTCTTTAAAGTAATTTGTTTCGCGACGTGGTATTTGGTTTCGGATGGTACGTCACGAGACTACTAATGACGATGGTTGTTAAATCAATTGCCAGAGAAGTAGCAATGACAGTAAGCACGAATATAGAAAACGATTCACGAGATGGGTTTACATGAACTAAATATATCCGATTTAATGAATACAAATTGTGCTCGCGCACAACATATCGAATAATAATTTTGTAAATTTCAATATTTTTTATACATAAAAAAAAATAATAGCTTCTGCTCTCCGAGTTTATTCCTTTTGATAAAAAAAAAAATGCGGTCAAATTTACGCTAAGCCGCGGCGATTTTTAAACAACGATGAAAAAAAAGAACGACGAGGTAAATGCTCTGTCACTATTGGAAAAGCGATCTAGCGTTTTGCTCACGGTGGGAGCGCTAGTTCGTTTGTCTCCGTGAAAAATGCGGCTCGGACCTGTGTTTTCTCAAGTAATGAAAAGAACGAATGAGAACGGAGCCGTTGGTACTCGATAGAGCAAGCTCGGCGCAGATTGTGGAAGGGCTTACGGCATGACCAACGTGTTTGCCTCCACGTTGTTAAGTTCCTGCGGGGAGTTTCAAAGAAGCGTCGTGTCGTTACTTTCGCGTGTACGAAAGAATTGACTCACAGCTCTATCTCTCTCTACCCCTCCCTTTAATGCTTTTACTAAGAAAAAAAAACATGTACATTAACCACTCGTGACGTGAGACGAAAATAAAAATAGAAGCTAAACCCCATTAAATGTTAATAATCGGACATGCTAAATCCGCTTTGCCCTTAACACAGACATTAATAATACCATTTCAATTATCCATTATCCACCGAGAGATCGTATTGACATTGTTTTGCACATTTAACTGGAAATGCCCGTATCAGAGCGCGTGTATATTTAAGCGTACATGTGGCAAGGTGGAAAGAGTTCAATAAAATTGAACGGTGAAACCGGTCTCCATAAATCTTCCATCGTGCAATGCAACGTCGCCTCCCAATCTGTTGGCATCAAAATATTTTGCATATATCGATTTCCGGTCGCCGGGCAAACGGGAAGTCGGACCGAAGACGGGTCAATAATAAATCCCGGATTTTTCATTATGATGGCGCGGAAGATACTCGATGAAATATGAAAACGAGTTGCCTTTACGAGCAGCTCGCGCTGACATCATTTCGTGCACCGATTATTTATTGCTGCTACTAGCAACGCGCGGCCTTTGCGCTACTAATTATGGTAATTTCTGTGCACGGTACAATCGTATAATCGGTCCAAAAATAGCGTTTCAATGCGGATAAAAAACGAAAATACGAAAATCTGGAATGCCGTACAAAGATGATAACGTTATAACGAACTGATTTACCGTTAGCCACCACATGTGTCCTAAATTAATTCGTGTTTATATTACATTTATATCCTGGGCTATCTTGGGTGGTACGGCGACTGCATAAAGACTCACGATGAAATCGTATTCACGGGCGAGAGGAGTTCGCGTTGCCGTAAAAACATCGATTAGCCATAAAACGAAGACGGGGCGAGATGTTTAAAGTTTTCCCGTTGCGAAATGAACCATTAAAGCGGCGAGCGAAGACTCTCAAGCGCCTTGGAGCTATATCGCGACCGTCGAGAGTGCCCTAAAGCACGTGCTTCAAAGGCTGGGTTTTATATCGGCGATTTTTCATCCTGATATAGCACGCATACACACCGGTTATATTACATTATAACAGCACGGTCAAGAAGACACGCGACAGTGCCTTAACGCCAAGTATATTGAAAAACTTTTTATTCTAATTTAATTATCTGCGAAATCATTGAAATTGACAATCGAGATCGAGATTTGCGAGATAAACGAAAATATCGATTCCCGAGAGAGCTTTAGATCGGAATTAGAATTTACAAAAATGTCAAACATGGACGAATATATCGCTCCTTTGTGCAATATTTCGACGATGAATATATTTTGCGGCAGAAAGAGAAAAAGCCTAACGTAGATAACAAAATACTTTACGTTCGCTTAGTTAATACTCGGGCAGAGCACAACGAAATACAGCGAAGCACGGCACGGCGCACTGACATGTAATTTACCATCTCCTTTGAGGGATGTATTGTTCCACAAAGCTCTTCTCGTATTATTATCTCTTTGAATACATCAACTCGAAATACCGTGCTGAAAGAGAGAGAGAGAGAGAGAGAGAGAGAGAGAGAGAGAGAGAGAGAGAGAGAATCTTTCGCGAATTGGTACTCTAAACGTCTGCCCCCGCCATCTTGTCCTCTCTCATTTACATACTAAAGATAAATCTAATGATATCACGCCGAAGAAAGGTAGACGATAAAATCAAATACCTTACACCTTCAATCCGTAAATATGAATTTATTACTGTCACTTTACAATACGCAATTATATATATTATATATTCCTTGAAATCTTACAAAATATTTTCATACTATGACATTATAATTGTCACCAACCGCAATTTGCTAAAATCTTTTCTTAACTTTCTCGATGTAAATTGAACGTTCCTTTTTTCAAGAAACTTCTGTTTCTCTAAGAGATAAAGACGAGGTTATTTAAGGGAAAGTATGTTATGCACGGCCGTGAGACGTTAACGCGTACGCGCAAGAGGAAAGCTGAAGGAAGAGAGATAGAGAAAGAGAGAGGCGAGTCCCTTTGCGGAAACTTCGGCTTTGCCCTTTTTCCACCGCGATGAAAAGCAGATTGGCGCGATAGGTGCAAGAGCCGAAACGGTATTCATCCGGGTCTCTTTAAAAAGTCGTTTCTCTAAACGTCTATCTTCGCTATCGCAGCTGCGTGCGTGCGCGGACTGGTGCATTTTGTACTTGCATACGAGCTTGCATCAAGCTCAAGCACCGACTTTTGTGCGCGTACCTTTCGCAACGGCGGCCTGTCGTGCAAACGAGACGAACGGTCGGTTGGTTGGTCAGTCGGTTGGTCGGTCGGTCGGTCGGCCGACCAGTTGGCCCGCGAAACTCAACACGACGACCGGTTTCTATTCATCCGCGATTTCACGCTGAAATAGTATGTCGGCCCTCTCTTAAAGCCTCCACGCTCGACGATGGAGGAGCTCGAAGTTAGTCGGATGGAAAACTTGAAATGCCTTAACAAGCACACGGGTGACACAGATTCGTGCAAACGTGCGCTTTTGTTACGTTTCCCTGCGGTGTAGATCGTATACCTCTTTCCCCGTTACACGATATTGTTAATAGAAATTACAATCCGGAAAATTACAGCGATGTTTGAAAGCGTACCGGAAAATAAGAGTGAGCCCGGCTATTGTTCCAAGATTACATTCTCGAAAAAATGTTTCTGTCCTTTTAATGATTACCCATAATTTTCGCCGCATTGTTATGAGAAATGTGATTTACGAAATGTAATTTTTAGAAAGCTGGTAAAAAGTATAATAAATTGTTCATTTTAGTAAGAGAGGATTTAGAGGAAGAATATTTGGAGAACGCGAAACAAAGCGGTGCCGCTAAGAGATTGAATACGAGTACAGTGTTCGGTACAGTTACACAATACCGAAAAAAAGTGCACTTGTTCCTTTGACGGAGCTGAAACAGAGCGTACCATGCGCGGATTCGATCGCACAAACTGGCTACTCGATCTAATTAATCAGCGACCCGTTCGTCCGCCACAAGTACACTACGCTTCATCATTCAAAAAGTACCTCTCAATACAGAGCGAGC
Organism: Pogonomyrmex barbatus; assembly: GCF_055798465.1. NCBI lineage: Eukaryota > Metazoa > Arthropoda > Insecta > Hymenoptera > Formicidae > Pogonomyrmex > Pogonomyrmex barbatus. The sequence continues at coordinate 188,531 of NW_028297114.1, read as the reverse complement.
AATAAGGACGGGCAATCGATTTATATATTTCGTGCAACGAAATTGGAATGAAGCGGTTAATTAATTAATGGCTTACTATCTCTACGAAGTGGTTTCATTCACAATATCATTGAAATTCATAAAGCAATTTCGAAATTAAGTTGCGAGTCTCTTCATCTCTCATTTCAATGAGGGTTTCTCCTCATTAGTGCAAAATGCGTTATCCTGTGCATAATTTTCTAAAAAAGTGAGCCCGCTATATTATATATATATTAGATTGCAAAATCATGTACGTCAATTTCACTGCATGGAGAATTGTTCTTTGTGTAGAAAAGGAGAATTACGCGCGTTTGATCAACTGCTTACGTAAAAAATACTACTTACCTTTGTATTTGGTGCTGTTGCCGCTTGCATTGATGCTCGATATTGCTGAAAAGCAAATAAGAGCATTCAGTATTATTCAAACGACGTTGCACTTCAAAGTAACGTCAAATATTTAAAGCGCGAACTGAAGAATCTCTTGAACTCGGGGGGGGGAGGGGGAACTTTCGGAAAGATGATTCGAAAGGGCCCGGTTAGCTAAGAAATAACGAGGCGAGCAATAACGCCGGATAGTCTTTTCAAAGTCAACTCTCTAACTCGCGACTTTGTTTACGCATTGTTCTAACTCGCAGACACGTTTCTAACTCCTTGTTATCTTTCACTCTACAAGTGCAAACAATTTTAACGGCTCGCAGGTACGCCTCTTCGTACTTTGCCATTTTCAGGATGAACGATTCACACACTGGCGGATATTACTCGCCAAAACTATAGCGTCTAAGTATCGCGCGACGGTTGAGCACGTCCAAGAAACTTTCCCGCGTCGTGATTCCGAATCGGAGGCGACCTCTCGCAGCCGCCGGAATATTTTTGCGAAATATTGTTTTATTCATAAGCGCGAGCGCTTTTAAGAATATAAGGTCTGCCCTATCTCACGCCAGATTTCAGTCGGTATCTCGGTAAAAATTCCAACTATTTTAACACAGCTGCTGCTTAATAAGCTGCATCCACTGCGTGCTACGCAAGCGATTTGCACGGATCTACTTTGTTGAATCTGAGTACATCTCGAGCACGCGAAATACATCTTGTATATATATATATATATATATATATATATAAGCGTTGCAATTTTACTACAATTTATTCTGCGCGGTATATCTGTCTATTAGTTCTGCCAGACAACGGTCATTACGGGAATCATTAATACACGTCCCTGTTGCAACGAAGGAACAGCGAAAAAAAAGAATTTTATATAGAAGTGAGATGCCATAATTATACTTACGATAGACTTTAATGCTGCCATCAGTGTCCCCCAACGAGTTTCTGGATACACATTTATACGAGCCGTAATCCGCCGGACTGACGGAGTTTATCGTCAGCTTCATGTGTATTTTGTACGCGTTATCTTTCAGCACCGGATCGTATTTTCCTCCTGCAACAAATCGCAATCCCGTCAGTAATGCGCTGCGCAGTTTTATTCATCGTATTTTTCTTTCGTTGCCGTTAGAATAAATGATAAATTTGCCCTCGGATTCGCATACCGGCCCCATCGGATTATATCGATTGAAATTACATCGATATACTTCTCTTTGTAAAAAAAAAAAAAAAGAAATTATATGTGTACGCGGACATTATATCCGCGCTCTTTGTCCCAATTCCAGAAAAATCAAACTTAAATCAACCGGATGCGGCGCGCGTACCGAAATAAAAAAAATAAAAAAAAAACCAAAAAAAAAACAAAAAAAATATTCGCTTTTCCGTCATGTGCTGTCAGTCACGTTTGCCCCGGGTTACCTGTCATTCCCTTGACGTGATTTACTCTTTCGGGTGGAGCCTGGAAATAGAGGTACGACCGGATCGTGGATATTTTTATCGGAATATGCGGCGGTAATCGAGGGCTTTTAAATAACCGTCTGTCCTTCGTGCATCTATGGTATGTAGGTCAACCGGCGCGGTGACAATACGAAAAATCTCATAGAAACGACTCACTCGCGGTGCGCCTCCTGAACAAAGGCAGGTACGGCTGGATGAGAAAACCGGAATTTAACAAAGAAGTCTGTTTCCTAATTATTTTCTGCTGGAGAAGTCGGTCGAGCACTTTAATAAGTAGCAGGCACGATCTATTTGGAGACGTCACTCGTGTCTCGTGAAACTTTTTCTCTCGTCCCGTGATTGATTTTACAGACGTGGGTTTTTCGACTCACCGTCGGAGAGATCGTCGTGAAAGTCTAAGCAGCAATGCAACAAAAGACGTACGTTTCGCGTTGCACATAATTAAATTTCTTTATCGTTGTAAAAGATTGATGTATGATTTTATTCGAATATCGAGAATAAATATTGTCCACTTGTCACTCGTTCGAGAATAAATGTGACAATAAATTTTAAATTGTTTTGCTGACATGCGAGATCCACACACGCGCGCGCGTGCGCGCGCACACACACACACACACACACACACACACACACACACACACACACACACACACAGAATACACTAGAAATAGATAGAAAATAGTTAATGTTTTTTTTAAATGCTTTTTCATTGCGATAACGTACTGTGATTATCTGATAATTTTGCAAATATCCGTTCTTTTATTACTTCCCATGTAGCGCTATATGCAATTTGTCAATTTATGAATCTCATCGAATCCTGCAAACGTAACAGCGTGAAATGGCGAATATCAACATTCGCGATCACGGAAAGTGCATTATCCGTTCCAAGTCCATTCTGAGGCGAATCCAAAGTATGTTCGGGCCATGGCTGTATTCCTTTTATGGTTCCGTTTTGCATTCCGAGCTGGCACTTTTCGCGCGACACCACCCAAGGAACATCGTTTGGAATCTTACGGGCCGAGAACCGGAAGCATCATTCAATGGCATCGATCGAAACTGAAATCACGTTAACTTAAGACCGCCGCGCGTCGAATACCGAAATAGTCGCAACATATGGCGCTACCATCTTCCGACCTGATTGAACTATTGTGACGTTACCTTCAACAGCTACGGAAATTCGTAGACGACTGTCGGTCTGAACAGTCGTTTCCGACCCGAAATCGAATGCCATTTATTACGACGTCGATCGGCATAGGTGATTTGCCGGCCGTTTTGATAAAACGCTGGGCTCTTAGATGTTTGGATTGATTATGCGAGCTACGTCACATGGGCGAATGTAAGGCATCGAAATCATTTGATTTCTCGTCCGATGACGATGACTTTAAATTGTAGCTTCGGATTCAAAGATGATTTTTGGGGTTTTGAATGAAATATGAAGGATAAATATGTGTAGAACTGTCGAGCGATTCGAATTTGAAATGTTGAAAAAAGTGAAAACTATAAGGAAAAATGTGAAAATGTCCACCACGAGAATATCAATCTTAAAAAATAAGATTATCTCACACATTCGATCAAAGCATTGAATCATCAGTCGCTACTCAATGAAATGGAAAATATCTGGATTATGCCAACAAACTCTTCCTCACCGAGAATTTAAATGCAAATTGTCTGAACTATAATTTTATCGTTTCGCAAGTTAATGAATGAAATGTTAATGCTTAACATTTGGTGAATATAACGAGCAAAGCGAAATAACGCCCTTTAATACTACTCAAGTCAGCCGACTTTTCTGCTCTTTAAGAACTCTAGCAAATTGCTGCAAAGTCCTCCTGTACAAGTGCTTAAAAAAGAAAAAAACATTAAACTTTCTTCCGTGCAGTTTTGTAAGTAAGAGAAAATTATTGAGATGACAAATGCTTTTGTAAAAATTGCTCGCCTTGACATTAGAATTTGGCAATGGCTGTCAGTCCAGTTATATTCGTTTCCAAGGAAAAAAATTTCATTTCTATTGTACTTGTTATCGACGTAGACGATTTAGAAGCGATATTAATTGTATAGGGTAAAACTTGAATTATACAGAGTGAGTCGTCAGAAAATATAGGTTATTGAAATCTAGTTTTGATATAAATAGGTCTTCATAAAAAAGAAATTATTATCCTATCTGATTTTAATTCGTTATTAAAAAATAAAAAATAGATCGATATTCATCTCCCGTTATATTTTGCCGCATCGATTACATTCTATTTTATTTATCATGTGCAAATTTTGATTTTATTCTGTGCGCACACGAATTGTGGAATTCGATTATGGAAATGGTAAATAAAGTCACATGATTCACTTCTTTATTTGATCGACCGATTCATTTCTCTTTTGGAACAGCACGGTATTTCTAGGTTTGACGTCGCCACCAAGAACTATTTCCGATCTAAACGACGAGTTCGACGCTATCTGCCTCTAGCATCGATCACGGTACGTCTTGTTAAAACGCGTGAAATCGCCCCCAATCATTTTTCCAGTCACGCCATTCGTACATGCATTCCATGTGCCCCTCCGCTCGCGATATTTCTCACTCCGCGCATAATCGCCAGGGCGAATATATATTACCACGTTGTTTGCGGCATCTCATCGATGTAATCTCGCGGAAAATAACTTAACGGTCTGACGACAGAAACAAACGTCAGCCCGTATTAGCTTTGATCACGTTCAGCCAATAGCCGAGTGCAAAAAAAGGAGAAATGCGGGACGAGCAATCTCGCAGATTTTGACATGAGACGGTCAAAAGCGAGCGGGATGAAATTTTCACAATCACAGTCCGTTCCGCCGATTCTGTTTATTTGAATGCTTTCAATTAGACGCAAATGGAAATTGGCCGAAGAAATGAAAGAAAACACAGGATGCACGAGTGTGCAATTCGCATGGAACGTTTTCATCGCCCCGGGGCTAGCCACTGTTCATGCTGAAGTGCACTATACTGTAACGAATATGTAACCGTAAAAAAAAGGGCAAACAAAGCTACCGTGCCGTTTGGTTCTCTCAAAAATGTATCGACAGCGATCTTTCGCGATAGTTTAATCGTTCTCCGTATATTCTAAACTTTCTATCCGATTTTTATGCGTCACTGCTATCGTGGCTATAAATCAATGCGGGCATCCAAATCATAATGCTCGTTGACTAAACAATCCATTCATTCCAGAAAAATCTTCTATTCTCTTCTCTATTATACCATTCGTTGAATAAATGAGTAAATTCTATACGCGATGGCGTTTACGGGATTAAAACTTTTGTCTTCCGTTTTAATGGCTTTACTGCCATTAATCCCATTACTATTGATCAGCACGCGCTTAGCAACGCATAAAGAAAGATATCTTTAAATTCTCCTATGAATAAAATCCTTTAATGCCATTTTATCCATGAATCTAATCTAGAAGTTAATTCCTTAAATGAATTTCTACCGACGGAGAAACACGGCGCTGCTTTTAATTTACACGCGGTTCGACCCCTGTATATCTTCGAAATAAATGCAGAAGGGGGCAATATGGCGATTACAAGAGGCAATCTAGTTTTTAATACCGTCAGATTTATTTATTTAAGCAGTATCAGCCGCGTAACGCGCGCGAACATCTCGCGGCGGCTCTTCTTTCGGGTCGTTTATTCGACCGGAATTAGCCTCTGAATAATGCATGCGAATCCTGGTAGCACGTTAAAGGTATAACACAATTTTATCTGGCATTTATGAGGAAGGCTAAGGACGCGACGACTATGTATATGAACGCCAAACACGAGCGGGATCGCCCTTTTCTGCGCCGGTCGTTATTACATCGCCGCCGTGGTTAGCATTTGCATCTGTATCGAACGCAATAATGTTGCGCACAATGTGAATTTCGACCCCCCCCCCCCCCCGCCTCCCCCCACCCCGATCGTGTTAACACGTAATCCCGCGTGTCCGAAGATTTCCGTCAGCTGTTTAAATGAAACCGGAAGGTGCCGTAAGCACCTATTTCGCATATCCGCAATAACCCGGTATAATTACGTTACCTGCAGAACGTACACGTGATTCTCTCTCGGCAGTGTTGCAATGAGGGAAAATAAAATTACAAAAGGCGTATAAAGGATACAAGGATCATAATGGTTACGGTTAATTCACCGGTTACGCGTCGTACCTCTCGACTGTTAAATGTATGTAGCGAAGGCGCCAGCGAGACTACCGCGTATTTCATAATGCGGTTAATTCTCCGCCGTAAAAGTGCGGCGTAACCGCTCAGCTTCCTCCGGCGATTGAATGTACTCGACAGGGGTACGGAGTGTGTGTGTGTGTGTGTGTGTGTGTGTGTGTGTGTGTGTGTGCGTGTGCGCGCGGGTGGTGTGTGTGTGTGTGTGTGTGTGTGTGATGTGCAGGCCCCGTGATACGCGAAAAAGATACAGATCGGAGAAAGGGATCGATGCAAAGTATTAAAGCCACCTTTTATAGACGGCGCATAAAGCAGAGTGAAAACGCTTATACTCGCGCTTCGCCGGTGTGCGTGTTTATGCGTTCGGTATGAAGCTTTCATTATTCAGAGGGTTCGTTACAACCGGTTATTTTCCTTCCTCGCGAATGCACATTACGCGGAGGAATACGCGTCCAGGGTGTAATTATCTTTCTCTCTCTCTCTTTCTTGTAAAGTTACATGAATCATCAAAAAATGCGGATAGGTGCGTGCCGCAAGCGATGCATATTACAAAATTGTAAAGTCATCCCGCTTTCCACCGGGTCATGCTCCTCTTTCATGAGATCTCGTCGTGAACACGACCGCGAACTCTCATTACGCAATCGTAATATCGTGTGGTAAAATATCGCGCGGAAAGGTTCTCGTTATCCTTTACCGTTGGCAGATCAGTGGCTCGTTCAGCGCTTTTGTTTTACACTTTTACCCGTTTATTATTTATCGGAGATGAGTACTCACCTTGCGGCACAATCTTGTCCTGGTCTCTGGTCCAATAATTGATAGACTTCGGGAATGCTTCCGAGTGGCATTCGAGAGTCAACTTCTGGCCTTCGCGGGCACCTACTAACTGATTCTGAACCCAGATCATCGGCGGAACTGAAACAATCGGCGTGTGTTGGTGGCGTGTACACAACTTTTAAATTTCAAATTATACGATATTCTTCTTCACGAATGCTTGATTAACATTTACATAACTCTTTTTAATAACTACTCTTTATTATAGCTTCGTGAATACAAAATGTCCTTTTTCGTGTTCATTTTATATTCCCTTTTTTTTCATATCTCTGACAGTTAAATAAATTGTCGACCCTTAGTACAAACGCGACGGCTGATTATTCACATTTTATGATAATAATTTGCCACAAAAAAGAATAAAATCCGTACAATTTAAATAGATGCGACTGAATTTAATTTGAAATAAAACGCGCAAGGAGTGAACATACGTACAATGAACAGTGAGCATTATTCTTTTGCTGACAGAGGGGGGCACGCCATTAGACGCAATGCATAAATAGGAACCCATATGTAGCCGGTTCACTTTTGTGATATTGAAGCTCGGGCCGTCCACGCTCGCAACTGGAATTAGAAAAAGCAATTATAATAGAAGAGTCACATAGATGCGATCTTCCAAAAATATACGCATGGAATATATAGACATTTAATTATCTAAAATAGGAATGTGAATATGAATGTTATAAGATAAAGCGATAATATATTATTAAATATAATATATCGTATTATTAAATATACTAGTATGAAAATAATTCCAGATAGAGAAAATAATTCTAGATAGAATATTTCAGATATCAGAGTCATGTTCATTACGAAATTTGTCAGAATAAAAAAATTTCATTTGTCGATAAATAAATAAATAATAAAAAAAGGAGATCTCGCCGAGCGAAAGGGATTACAACTGCAGGCTAGAAAGGTATTAATAAGTTTGCAACGAGAATTTCCGTGCGAAATATGATCGATGTTATCGGTGATAAATCGAGGTAGATGTAACTTTTACACTATGACATCGAATGCTTTTGGTGTCAATCGATTTTTTCCATGAAACATGGAACGTCGGACCTCAGTGGAATTCGCCAAATTTTTGTTTTTTATTCTCGGGGATGTTACGGTTTCCGGGAATTTCGATAAAGTTATAGCTATAGACAGTTTGGCGCACGGGAAAAGTGCGTGACGCCCGATCGACGGGCCTTTGACGTCGATATTTTTATTAGCACTGGCAGTCCGAAACTATAGAAAATCCTGAAAATCTTCGGGATTACATTCTGCTAAAAAATATTGTTTCCATCCGTAATATACTCATTTTACTCGCCAGTTTTTGATTTTCAATCATGCCATAAAAGTTTAAAAATAAAAAGGATTAAAATATCTGTTCCAATTTAGAAAAAAAAAAAAAGAATACGATGACTCCGAGTCAAGTTATTTCAACACGATTCTATTTAATTCAATCAGTGGCACGAATAACGCCGAGATAACGTTTTTCTATACTTTGCATTGGAAATTTCATCGAGTCATATTTTTAAACGTGTTCGTCCACCTCACTGAAGTTCACAAAGTACATTCGTGCAACTTTTTTGACGTCAGTACTGTCGCACGCGACGTAACGGAAATTGGTTGCCGAAGTTCCATCACTTATACGTTTCAATTTGAAAACGGATTGAACGCGTTTAGGTTTTGTGCGTACGAGCAAATGCAAATCTTCTGTAAAATCATTATAGTTATTGTGCCCGATGTGAAAAACCGAAAAATATCGCGCGCGAGAAAAACACCGGCACTGATTCGCATCGTGCACACAAGTGGAAATTGTACGCGAACTTTTACCATTTTATCAATGTAACCATTATCACCGGCAAAGAAGGACCACTTTCGCGTGCTAAAATGCACTGGGAAAATGTGCAAACTGTTTTGACGAACGACCGCATAATGCAGCAGCTGCGGACTCGATTGTGAGCTGCTCCGAGCATGTGTGCAGCCTCTATAAAGCATTTTAAATTATACTAGTATACCTACAACGCAAGATAATAAATAAAACATACTGCTGACTACTGTTAAATTCTCTGAAATTGTTGAACCAAGTATCTCATAAATTCCTGTTATTCATAAAATGCATTCAATAACGTAGTAGTCGGTAATAAAAAAGAAAATAAATGTGATATATACTGTAAAATTCTCTGAATATTTAGTATGTAATTATTAATTCAATTAATTTGATATTCAAAAATAGAGATGTAAGCCAAACAAAAAAAAACTTAGTTTATTTAGAAATTAGTTTATATCTTTTCCACTCACACACGTTCAAAATTCAAATAGCAATTTACGGAGAGTTCGTCAACTCTGACAACACATAGTTCATACACAATGCATTACAGGGCACAAATTCAGTTTACTTATTCGAGAGTTGGAGTCTCCCTATATCTTTCCATTTGACTACTTGACTACAAATTAAATGCGGCAGAATGTTTGCGCGTCGATGACAAGTTAAACGTTTTGGATAAAGGAAACCTGAATAAAGGAGAAATAATTACATATATCAAGAGTGCAATAAAAAGCACGCAGAGATTGAGAAAAAAATTACGCGGAACGTGATGTTCTATGCTCTAGGCGATATTTCCGTAACATAATATCAGAAACTAATGACGCTAACTTTCTCAAGTTCGAGACCCGTCGAGACAAGATTACGACATGTCACCAAGTTCCAAATAATCCAATAACGCTTCATAGTAACAGTATCTTAATTGTAATATCATTAAGGTATACATCATGGGATCATTATGGAAATCTCTTTTCTAACGCCGCCACGAGCACCTGTCCCCCATACATCTGCAGTGCACAACGGAGAAACTGTTACGCGAATGCGGTATTCTTTCGGAAGGCAAACAGAGTACGCAGAGTATCTATTTCCCGACGAATAAGCCGGCGACCCATCACAGCCGAAGCGTCGCGATGTCTCCCTTTTCGGTGGCGCACTTTATCGGATTAATGGTGTAATAGCGGAACTATGGATAGCGTAATCGTGGTTTAAGGTCGGTCCGGTTGTTTATCGCCCCTCGTGACGCACGTACTCGCGGCCATACGGGAGGGCGCATGCACCCTCGTACACGCGGAGTCGCCGTATCGCGCGCGCCCGTCGTGTTTGCCAATTTCAATGCAAATATAGAAGATCTTCCTCGGTCTCTCTGCAAACGTATCACCTCGCTCTAACCTATTGGCCTTGCCACGCGGCGTGTTTGCGCTCCCGAGCGACCGCGCCGGCGGCCCGGGCTTGATACGACTCGAATGCACTCGTGCAGTTTAGCCCGAACGTATCTCTCCGCCGTCGAACGTAAATCTTTTTTCAGGAGGCGGCCTTTACGGCCGCGCAGCGTAACGGAGTGAGCTTTTGGCGCGTTGCCGCCGCGTTTAGGGACGTTAGAGGGATATTTACTCGATCCGTGCTACACTCGGAGTTTGCGAGTCGAATCGGTTCTCGAATGATATCTTCCGATGAAAGCTGCGCGTACTCATTTTATTTTTCAGAAAATAATTTGCAAGATTGAATTCGTAAATATTTAAAACTCGTCCGCTTTTGCAGGCGTTTATCAGACGGAATTGAATTTTCTTATTTTGAAAAAAAAGCGTCGTGTATATATATATATATATATATATATATATATATATATATATATATATTTTTACAAGTCAGCTATGAAAGTTACAAACTTCATAAGCGAAGTTTTCCCTTCGTGTGCTTACATGCTTACGCGAGTTCACAGCTTCGTGTAAGTAAAAGTACAAAAAAAAAAAACGAAACAAGTGAAATCAACGTTTCATAACGGAAATATCAGTAAAAGAGAACCGGAACACAGAGGGCAAATATAATGTAAAAAAGTTTGTGAAGGACCGAAAGGAGAAAAATTAAACTGTCCTTTCGAGGGAAACAGCAGAGCGCAGAAATTTCGTGATCGTCCAGCGCGGAATTAATGATACATAAAATATACTTGGTACATTTCGAGGCGAACGCTTAAAAGAGTAGGAGAGGGCAGATTAAAAGCGCAATCCTGGAAAAGGACCGCATCTCGAACGATCGCCGAGTGCACTTTGCCAACCAAGTATCAAATGCCACGTCTTTTGCTCGTCGTATTCGATTAGCTCTCGCCGTAACTAGGAGACGAAAAAGGGGGGCGGCTGTGAGAAAGCGAGTCACCTTAATTCAGCGAAATTTTCCCGGCTTTATCACCGGCCTGACTGCGAATTACGCTCGTTCGCGAGCAACTCGTTAAAACTCACCATCATCCCCGTTCCCAAGCTGAATGTGCTGACCATCCTCGCGTCGCCAGGTGATGTTAGGCGCCGGGGAACCGGTCGCGGCGCAACGCAGAGTCACGTTTCGTCCCTCCATCACCACCATGTCCGTGCTGGTGTCGTAGTCCAGAATATCGGGCGGCACTGTCGGCAGAAAAGTACGAGCATTAAAATATGCTATCGCATCGATAAGCCGGATGAACTCGATGACGCAGAATGTACATGGCTGTAATTTTGGAAATAAATATTTTATGAAGAAGAAGAGGCGCAATCAGAGAGAGAGAGAGAGAGAGAGAGAGAGAGAGAGAGAGAGAGAGAGAGAGAGAGAGAGAGAGAGAGAGAGAGAGAGAGAGAGGAGGAGGAGGAGGAGGAGGAGGAGAGATGAGATTAAGTTATTTGAATCATCTTAATCATTTGCATACAGATTACGAAATTATTTTAATGAAAAGTAGTTGCGACTTTCCGCGAAAAGCTATTCATCAGAAATAACTGCCATTGCCAGGTATCGTATCAGAGATTCGATACAGAACTACGTTAGATAGAAAAGTACATTAAATCAAGAAAAACCGCGGGATTGGATCACCTATATTTGGATCATCTATATTTGTCTTTAATCCTCCTAATGGACATGATCCTATGATCCTATGATCATACGATATCTAGTAAAAGAGCTCGCATGGCATTTAGTTACTACTAGAAATTAGAAAATATCACCAACAAAATGTATACGGAATAATAAATACGATCTTTCCAATGTACGAGAGCGCGAGCTTTGGCCGTAACACTTAGCGCAATAATAACGCTCGTAAGTTACTTCTCGCAAAGGCAGCAAAGGGGTGGACAAGTATATCTGTTCGTCCATAAATCAGCCGGCGCGGATTAGCTCTCTGTATACCCTACGAGAAGGGTGGAAACTACGAGAGACTCCACGCCGTTCACGTACAACGTACGGCGGGACGACACGTGCGCATACACGACGCATGCAGGCTGCACGTAATAAAGTGGAGAACGATAACAGCGGGAAGGAACGCATCCGCGTCATCTCCGGCGGAAGCAAGCCACCCCATGCGCGCACAATTCGCCCTACCTACTGAATGTCGGACCTTTCATATTCGGGCATTAAAGAGAGCAAACCGAAGGAGACGAGTTTCTCGTTTCGGGTTCCACACGATTTCCCGGGAGTTTCGTGGAGTTTAGGATAGTCCGGAATATCGAGTCCCCATTGCGTGTGCAATATGTATATGTGTGTGTGTGTGTGTGTGTGTGTGTGTGTGTGTGTGTGTGTGTGTGTGTGTGTGTGTGTGTGTATGTCGTGCACTCTTCGCTTCGCTCGTCACATTCGTCATCAAAATTTTTCAAGAGCATCCATACGCGGCTGTGCAAAACACGAAATCGCCTCGCGCGATTTCCCGAGATCCAATTTTTCCGAGAAAACGCGCACCCATTAAAATCCCGTGTATACAAATGCAGATCGCTGAAGCTTACCTAACCGCACTACTTTCGCTGCGGCTCCCGCCGTATAAAACGGCGGACTTTACGATCGCGATCCTGAAAGAGTATCAACGCGCGACACACGCGCTCTTTGCGGAAATCATAATCCCGAGCATGACCCGGTTATCCCGCGGCCAGGCTTTTCCATTTTGCTACATCCATTAAAGTCCCGAGCTCTCTTCCTTTATCTTTTCCTCTTCCGCCTCCCTCTCGCGTTCTTTCTCTCTTTCTCTCTCTTTCCCTCCCGGGACAAACGTGTCCCTCGCGAATAATGTCTTACCAGCTTCACCTACATGCGAATCGGGGCCCGAAGGCTGCATCGCTTACCGAGGGGAGCAGATCGAGGTTGACGGGGTCGATTTTATTCCGCCCTACGGCCGGAACTCGATTTGCGGTTGAGTGCCCGTATGGGTGATGCTGAATTGGCGGATCAAAGTCACCTAGAGTCTCCGCCGACCATCGGGAAGTCCCACTTCTCTTTCACCAATTCTACCCTCCGCACAATCGAGCCTCGAACGTTTGTTCGTTCGTTCGTTCGTTCGTTCGTTCGTTCGTTTGACCGTACGCATGTATTTGGAGACCACGCGGATTATGATATCGATGCATCTCGTGGTGCACGGCATAGCCCAGTTTATCAGCAATATTCGATCGAAGCACACAATAGACTAAATAATATTATAAATCAATATGCGCACCGAACAGTGTATAAATACATAAGAAAAGTGAGAAAATTAAAATGTTAGATATACGATCCCGCGTATTAATCAGTGAAAATATTGAAATATTAATGATAGCAGTGATTTAAAAAAAAATTTTCCGAAATTGGCCATGTTTTGTATTTATATTATAAAAAAATTATTGTATTTATAAAAGAGAGAAACATTTTGCTCAAAATAAATTTATATTAAAAATAAATTTATATTAATTTATAAATGTTTTATTTATGATGACGTATGCGTAGACACATATCGCGTTACATAATTTTTCAATAATGTTATTATTAAAAATATATATTATGTTAAATATAAATATAAATCTATGTGACTTACATCCGATAAATTGCGATAGATTATTTATAAATTTATTTTCGATATAATTAATTAGTTTCCCTAACTGAATCAGTCCAGTGACTTATTTATAGTCGATTTCTAACCGACTGCTAAAGCCGATGTATTCAATGAAAACTTTACAACAAATTGGACATTACCGCGCTTGCAATCCGCTTTTATTCCTCTATTCCGTCCCCTATTTTATGTGTTTTGTAACCTCGCAGAGACCAAACTACAAAACAAAACTTAGATGCAATCACTCATGCGGCCGCTACCGTTTACCATATTGCATCAATCTAAAGTTAAATCTTAACTCGTACGTAAAGCGTTATTTCAATATCAATATTTAATCGATATCTATATTTGATCTGTATTTGAGTTTATCTAGTCAAGTTTCTAAATAGAAAAACGTGTACAAATGGTTAATGAATTTTAGAAAGCTTTGTCGACGATGTTACGTGGAAAGAGAGTCCCGCTAAAGTTACACGATTACACATATGCGATTGAAGCATCGGATATATTTTTATGAAATATGGAAACGTATGTCCAGATCCAGATTAGATTACCAATCATTTAATATAGTAATGGCCGGCCCAGTTTCTGTTATTCCGCACGTTCGCGTTTTACGGTTTCTATCTCATGCATTACGCGTCGCACACATTACGCTAAGCCGTCGTGCTGTCGTATCTCGTCCAGCGTCCGTCATCCTCACATCAATCCAGGCTTAGTGCTCTATTATTGTGACACCGTGGATTATATCGGGATATAAAACAATTTTAATACAGAACTTAACGTGTGATCTTTTCAGCGAGTGATTCTTTTCAGTTTTTTTCAGCGAGCAGTTATTTGGCCTGGATCAACGAGCGACGTTATCGTCCTTGATACGTGCAGAATATTCGTAGAATTTTCGTAGAACCATTATCACGAGTTGACGAAAATAATGCGGAATAGCGCCGCTGACGTCTGCGCAAGATTCCGTAGAAACGGCATTTTACGTAACCATATGTAAATGGCTCCTCGTCGTTACAACGTTGCTGAACACCATTCGGAATTGATATACGTCCGCGATACGCTTCCACACCACAGTTTATTCGCATTGTTCCGCATGCTGTGTCTGGTTATGATATCCGGCCGCACACGAAGAGATTGCGGAGAATTCTATATATTAAAGCAAAACCCCAGTATCGCGTATCAACTTCAATCCGCTTCGCCCACCCCGTTTACCCCCCGTTTACCGACAACAACCGTCGTCGGTATGGAGTCCTAGAAACTCGCCACTCCTCAATGTGACTATGCATTTCGTTTCATCTAACATTGTTTCCATACAATGCCGAGGTGTTATCGAGGCATAACCGAGGAATGACTCGCACCGATCTTGGATCGACGACACAGCCCTCTTGAAATCCCCTCTACATTTCCAAATATTCTGACGTGAAATCGAGCGGAATTTGACATTCTACCAAATTATTTTTCAAGTTTCGTGCCAGTGGGAAAAAAATTTGTACAGATGTACGCCATGCATATCGAGATTTCTTCCAAACATTTTTCCCGTCTATCCCCCATATTTTATATCGATCGATATTCGTTTACCTGACGCTATAAAAGAGAGTACTCGTGAATTTCTCGCTAAATGACAGCAATCAGACGTTCCGTCGTATTCCATGCTTTTTGCAGCACTGGCATCCTTCCCTTCTTCGGAGCGGCGCTGGCGCAAAAATTCTCAAGCGAGGTAGACTTGTATCAGGTATCAATCCAGCTCTATCTCGTCCATCCCACCCCGTAACAACCTTCACCGCACCACCAGATTCTCTTGGGCTCAGCACTGACCAATGGCGTGCTCGTTTCGCGAAACGTCGTTTCTACCGATGCAACTGACGTTGAGTAGCGTGGGGTCGGGTTTAAAAAAGTGCAGTGCATCGGACGAGCACCGCAAGCCGAGCGTGGCTTAATTTCGATGCGTAAATCGAACGGTCAGCGTGGGAGGAGAAAGGAATGGGAATGGATGGCGGGGGAACGCGGGGAACGTTTGCCTCACGTCGAAACACGACATGCCACGTAGCGAAGTTGGGAATTCGTTCCGGGCTCGGAAACGACGTTGTAACGAGTGCCGCCTGCAGGGCTATCGGGGGCGGGTCTTAGTAAATCAGCTGGGGAATAGACCAACGGGGAGAAAAGTTTGGCGGATTTATCTGCGGATTCCCGACTAATCCCGAAGCATACGAATCTAGACCCTCGTAGACGTCTCGTCATGTACGAGAGATTTAGTAAACGCTAAACAAATCAATTTCAATTCGATACCTTTTATACGCGACTTATAAATAAGCCAGCTCGTTTTAATGCACGATATATATATATATATATATATATATATATATATATATTTCTTCTTTTTCACGTATACGATACTTGGATTTAATTTCTGCAATTTCTGCATTTCTCGCACTTTTTTAGCAAACGAGAGCGTGATATATTTATAGTAACGTACAAAAGAGATGGCGATGTATATTTTTTATCGGATCGCCGCTTCGCCGCGGATGCGCATAGATTCAGCGAAAGGAAGTAGTAAGTTCTTAACGGAACTAAGCTGCGCGAGCAGCAGGAGTATCGGCGATGCACTTTATCACAGATAAAATATGCAGCTTACAACTTTGCTGCCGCCAACGAATCGAAGCGCCCACAGGGAGATATGTAGCGCGATTGCTAGGAGAGATTGGTTCGCAGAATTCGCTAACAGTAACCCAATATTGAGTCTCAGCAAACAGCTAGCTTGCTGCTGAACTTGAATAACGTATTTAAACAAAAGGGATATCATCTGGTAAGTTATTGATTGTTGGCGAGTTATTGATTGTTGGATAATCAACGATATTTTGTAGCTGCAAGAAATTCTTTAAATTCTTTAATTCTTTAATTTTAATGCTTAATTAATCTTGTATTTATCTTGCTTTCAAAAAATATCTAAGAACGATCGAAGAAAAAATTATCGATCTCTCTCGTATATTTTATGTACGCTCTAAACGCTTTCCACACATACACGCGTACACGTATACGGAATGCATAATTTTAATTCTATTTATTTGCAGGCTTGAAAGGATAGTTAATTTCATTGAAATTGTCGACTCATTGCCAGCTATTTGCGATAGTTAATTTTATCGAAATTGCCGGCTCTTTATATGAAGAATATAAATTTACGCCGCGCCACGATCGGTGGTTTTTCGCAAACGTTAAATGAATGCCTCGCATAGTTTATGAAGCACGCGTGTTCGCGGGATAGCCAATCAGGGGGTATACACACCGTTGTCCGTTCGAAAAATATTGAAACTACGCTCGCGCTACGATCGCGAGCGCGAGAGAGGCGAAAGGGAATAACAGGCATTCTCGCGTGAGCCGCATAGAGAGCTAATTGGATTTATAACTAAATCGTCTAAATTTATTTTCGCCGCGCGAAAGCAGCATTTCTGGTTTCGCAAATAGATGGTTAAAATGTAACTACCGCGAGCCGGATGAATGCGTTCATGCATCAATCGCGACCTCGCCAGCGCGGCGCGGCGCGGCGCGGCGCGGCGCCGAGAAGCGCATGACGCCCGTACCGGCGCGGTGTGATTAACACATATCGCGCGGGGCCGAGCGTGTTGCTGAAACAAAGAGAGTTTTACCGGATCCGGGGATTTCGCCCACCGGTTTTGCATGGTCCGAAGATATCCGCGCGAACTCGGTGGACGCGCGAAATCAAAATAACGCGGGCATTGTACGAAATGCCATGAGAAGACACGCACACGCTTCATTGTGATGAGTATTAACGGTGGCTTTATTAAACGGCAATGGGGAGTTGCAAATAAGTACCTAGGCGCATTAATCACGTCACGATTGTAATTGCTAAACAGAATTGTGATTGGTTCGTACACATCCATGACGAAACAGTTATGCTTCTTTGTACGAAAACTATTCACGATCCAAAGCGTACACAAAACACACACACACACACACACACACACACACACACACACACACAGCGTCAAACTTATATAGATTAGGTATAATTGACATAAATTTATCCACAGGCGATTACGCAGTTATCCGGAATACTGCGCTCCATTTTACGTTCATAGTATGATGACACGATAACGGATGATGAAACTTGCCTCCTAATTTCTCAGAGTGACATATATAAACGACAAAACTTTAGCTTTCCTTTTGTTTATTGTTTTAAGAAACTTCAATGTTCACTGATAAGTTTCACTCTATTATTCAGCGTAGGAAAAAAACGTAATGACAATGTAATTGAACCGAACGGATGAGCATAAAATCAATGCAAAAGACTTTAACTTTGTTGTGCTTTATGCCACTCGACTCTATCGTTCCATTTTTTTTTTTTTTCATCCTGATAAGCTCGTGAGTTAATTCTGATATCAGTCTATATCTGCTTCTCGTCTTTCCTTCTCGTACGATAATCGCTGAAATAACTACTGTTCCTGATCGCAATAAAGCGCAGACGATGTCAATACAAATCTGTCGCGATAATCGGAGCACTCATTGTGCGCTCATGCAGCTAAGTACGCGCGTATCGCTCAGTTAAATCGCATATTCGTGATACATCGACAAAGAGTGTTATGGCTGACGTAGCTTCGACTGCAATTTCGCGAGCCAGCGACGCGTGGAGAATAACTGACAATTCTCGGATATTGTACGCGTGATTGAGCCACGAAATTTTTGATGCCGAATTAGCGCATTGATCGCATAGAAAAGTTCATTCACTGAGATGCAGAAAGGCAATTGAAATGATATTGACGAATCGTTGATGGATTCGAAACAATATAGATATGCCAGCGATAATTATATGGAAAATTATACGAGTGAAATTTAATGCAACGTATGATAAGTTATGCGCAGCGTTTCTACATAAAAGTATATAATTATTTAATTAACTATCATTTTTAAATGCAATTTATTTATTATTCAGTTTAACGTACAGAAAATATTGTTTGAGAACATCTTTATTTATTTCATTTCGCGTGAATATAACATCGAGTTGTGTTTAAAAACTTAAAACAATAATATATTATATATAACAATAATATATTATAAAAGTAATGCCTGCATGTGATAAATGCAAAAATAATTTATGATTTCAGCCATTTCCGCTGCTGGATAATAATAAGTATTTCTATAACATATATAAAAATATATATATACTAAAACGGTAGTTTTTATTAAAACTACGTTGTATGTTATCGTTAAAAATATTTAAAATATTTTGCTTGTTACGCAACGTGCTGTAGCTGCCAAAAGGTAGATGTAAACTTGGATCTCGTATAAATTTCCACAGCTTATGTTTCGTTCAAAGTTACGGAATCGTCGATATCATCGACAGTGCAATATTTTAATAAATAATTTGGGGATACAAAACAAATTGCATATAATACGGGAGATTTTAGTTTTTATAGAAATATGTTTCAGATGTATAACGCGACGGTATTCCTTGCGCCCGGTTAGCGTGTCTATTTTATAGCGATATTTCACGCATATCACGCCTATAAATCGTGAAAAATGCGTGATCAATATTAAAACAGTTTTGTACAATTAGCAAGGAAAGAAAGGCGGGAGAAAGGGAGAAAGTCGCGGCTGCGAGAAAGTCGCGAAACCAAAAGTCGGTTATCGACCAAGCCGACTTCCTCATTCACTTTTTTTCGATATTATGCTATCTGCAACACAAACCGCCGGACACAGACCGCCATCAACTGATCGCGAGTTAATGCGTAGCAATTCTCACTCGTTAGCACGTGCGGCATGCAACGATTATTCGCGTGCCGGCCGGGCGCCTCGTAGTCTGAGCCGTATCGAGGCTTTTCTACTGCAAGTAGAAACTTGGCGCTCCGGTTCCCGGTACAGTTTCGCACACGACGTCGGAGAACAATTGGGTCGGAATGGAAATAAGAAGAATTACGTGTAGCGGGGGAATTTAATTAAAGAAACCAACTCAGGGAGCAAGAATTTAATTGGGGTTCTGACAATCCTGCGGGACAGGATGTAAACCGCGAGCTCCTTTGAACCTGATATAATGCGAAATTATTTAAATACGAGAGAGGCTGTCTTCTTATACAATGTTTTTATCAAGGATTTTCTTGATTTTATAATCAAGGGCATCACCTTTTTTGATACGATACATCGACGCGATACATCGCAGTCCGTAAAATGAAACAAATCATTTCCAAAACTTTTGTCACTGCTGTGGCAGCATTTTGTGACTTTTATTGACGCATTTGCAAAACAAACTTGTACCATCATGGAAAGAGTAACCTCACGCGACGACAGGTTGTCGGTTAATTAGCACGTGCAAGCTTGCCGCGGTTTCCTGAATAATTCATGGCACGTTGCGTTTCATTCGTAGAGTACTGAGTTAATCTTCAACGATCATACAGTCACATAGTCAGATGTGTGTATTTTTTTCTGCCAATAAATTGTGTATCATATTATAGTTTGTTATATATCTATATACTAGTTTTGCTTGTTGATCATAAATTGAACAAGATGTTTCAACATAGCACAAATATACAGGTTATATATATATATATATTTTATATATATATATATATGTTATATATATGTTAGTTATGGTAGTTTTATATATTTATATATATATATATATAAAACCAATATAACGCAGTTCAATATATATATATATATATATATATATATATATATATATATATATATATATATATTGAACTGCGAAAGTTGTAACTAAATCAAAACAATTCTGCACAATCCAATATATTGCATTTTATTTAATACGAAATATCTAAGGTGAATTGATTAGATATAACGTATTGATATACGTACGTATTGACACATAGCTTGTGCTTTACCTTTAATTTATGCATATACAATAATTGTTGTATCGATAAATATAGACACTAATGAGACTATGCTTATTATCGCTTTGACATTAGGATTAGAAGCGTTATCGCTATGCTATTAGCTACATCATCACTTTGTGATTACGATATGAAAGTACACGACTGTGCCCGATAAAACGTTTCATGGCAATAATTCAGCGATCATGAATATATGATCATGGTCAACTAAATTATTAAATCGTTCCTGGCATTATTGGATCTGATTTGAGCCTGCAATAATTGATAAAGCTCGTACAGAGAGAATACATTAATTCTAACAAGAGTTCACACATCAAAGCTCTTATCCCCGTTCTTGGCGAATGTCCCTCGGGATTTTGAGGTTTGATACCTCAAATTGTGTTAATATAAATATACACTTACTTATTAAATATGTAAATATACAGTCACATATACAGTCTTTAAACTTTTGGCAAATATTATCTTGATTTATTAATGCATAAATATATGCAATTTATGCATAAATATATTCCATAAAGTACGACAAAAATAGCGATGAGTCTAAAGCTAAATTACGATTAGCTCCAAACACACGAAAATATCAAGGAATATATACTCCGAAACAAAGGTATCGATTTGTATGATATCTTTTGTCGAATATCGCTCGCGCCAGGCATTCACACGTATCCAGACGGGAAATAAAAATAGATGTATCAATTCTTCATAGTCCTGACATTTATAGTTTTTCAACGCTTTTCGCGAGATTTATCGAGGTAAAGAAATTTGCACGGATAATTTTCTGGCCGGCGTTGATGCAAGTGCGGAAATTCTTTCAAATGGAAATAACGTAGTGCGCCATGTTACACATTTCGGACTGCGATTATTCTTTTGCTTAACTTTTGATGTTGGCTCCAGTGTCCTACATATATAATGTAATTGACCTTATTACATAAAGCTCAATTTATTTACATCTCAAAAGTAACTCATAAATTAATCACGTCCATGTACGTTTTAATTTCGTCACTTATGTAATAAATCTTTTTTAATGCAAATTGTCACAAGTCAAATTTGAGTGTTCTTTATTATTTGTTATGTTACACGTGCTTGTAATATGATATACTTGAATCAGAGATATATTTGTACACAATATATTTGTATCACAAATTGTTATTTCTAATTGATGAAAACTTGATACTAGAAATTATCTATCATCCAATACGAAGTTATTTTTTACGGAATCGAAACGGTTTATTGTGTCATGAAACTTTCAACTTGGCGCACAGAGCGCAAGTTCTGAGAGAATTAAATTATGAAAGAATTTATCGATTGGAAAGAAGAAAAAACAACGGGATATATTGTTCATTAAATAAAAACATTATACACAACATCCGAGAAACATGTCGACATGTCGTCGCTTTGCTTGGTCACAGCAAAAGCCACGAGCACCGGTAGCGGAGAAGCAAGCGAAATGTTCCATTATGTATTTGTTGCTACTACTTCTCGACGGCGTTGCAAGATAACGAGGGGCGCGCATCTCTTTCCTCCCCAACTCCCGTTGCCTATCTATCTGCCTGTACCGTGACGAGATCCGGACAATTTTACTCGGCGGGAGAGATACTCGTCGTCACGGTCCGTTGCCATCTTGTTATCTGCCAGAGGCCACGCGAAAAAGGTAACGGGCGAGCGTCGGCGAAGGGTAGAATAGGGACAGGGAGGCGCGGTGGATAAAGAATGAAGATAAAAGTGTCCCCGGTATCGCGGGCGGACGGAAACGCCGGAAAGTTCGGACGAGGAACGCGTAGCTTCGCTAGAACAATAGATCACTTTGCCGGGACACACGATCCGCAGGACAATCCAGGTCCCTAATCGAAATCAGTCGGTTCCTGGCAGCCGCGACGGACGGGCGAGTTAGGAGCATCGTGTCCATGTGTGTGTTTGTGTGTGTGTGTGTGTGTGTGTGTGTGTGTGTGTGTGTGTGTGTGTGTGTGTGTGTGTGTGTGTGTGTGCTCGCGCGTGTGAGGCAAGGATTTATTTACTCGGTACATAAAGCGGCTCAAATGGCGCCAGCAGGTATCGCCATATCAAATTGCTGGCGGCCATCAGAAAGGAATATTCGACGATCCATCGACCGTTCGCATCTTCTCTCCTCGCTTCACACTAAAGTCTTGCTCGCGAAAGTACATATACATTCGAATACAATCGAATTTTGAAACTTTTATTATATACTTTGAAGAACGGTTATTTAATTTTATGAGAATAGTTGAAATTATATAAGATATTTAAGCAAATTTATAATACAAATGTCGAATGTAAAATGTACATTGTTACAGTTATCTTTGAATCTCCATCTACTTGATAATTCTTAAAAGATGTACGCGATATATACATCGAAGTAAAGTACGAGATTGAAATTCTATTCTTATTTTAAATTATTTACGAGGTATATTTCCGGCACAGAGAATGTGCGCGAGCTTCAGTAGCTTTTTCAACGTGGTATACGCGAGGAAAATGAAAATCCGCTTTTTATCCTTCTCTTTATCTGTTTCTTTTTAACTTTCCCGTGCTCAAAGCGAGTTCATCGCGTCGGTCAAGCAAATGCAGACGAGCGTAGTTCCTCCGTTAGTTAATACAGACGCTACATTCGTATGCAACTATTTCTGTAAAGTTGCTCTGAATTATGTATATGCGCTCATGTATAAATATACACGTGGAATATAATTTAAATTGATAGCACTTAAGCAGAGCATTAAATTTAACGTGACTTTTGTACTCATTCGCATTTCATCGTATCAGGATGCACTTCTTAATGCACACATCTCGCGGTACGCTGGCATTCGTTCTCGCAATTTCGCGGTCACATTATCCCGCGGTTGCGAAAGCTCGGCGCGGCTTGCATAATATACAATAAAAACAGATGCCACGCGCGCTTGAAACGTCCATTGTCGCGAAACCCTTTGAGACGCTTGGATGATCGCTTTTACATCTGAGAGAAATTTTGAGCAATAGTCCGACTAAAGATTCACACAGGGAAACTGACAAATTATTAATTTTTCGGAAGCTCTCGCATTCAATGTGAATCGGTTTCTCAAAGGCGACATTATATATAACAAGAATGGAAGTTGAAAACGCGAAAATATAGTTCACATCGTACACATTGAATGTATTAATCAAAATAGCGAACTATGAATTTTGTTCATAAATCACCTTTCCGTTACAATAAATCATACGTGTATTACCTATGTTATGTCTCGATTGTAATAAATTATGCACTTTGAAACCTACATAGTCATGTTTATTAAACTTTATATAAGAGAAATTACTTTTTCTCCTCGTTCAGTGAAAGAAAAAAAGCAATCTAATTCGGCTATGTGGTTTGCGCACTCGAGAAATGCTAATGGAAAACGCGACAGAGGAGAGAGGTGATACCAACTGAATCCAAAATATCACTTTGCATAGCTTACGAAACTATCACGAAAGTATTTAACTAGTTCTGATTCGTTTTGTTAATCCTTTTCGATTTTCGATCGATTTCCTACGGTTGCATCGACGATCTACCACTAGAGGAATTTTAATCGAACCAATACAAAGTTAAAGGTTAAAATCACTTGCTGTGTTTCTCAGGAAAATTTGCAGAAATAATAGCGCTTGTAACTGGAATCTACATAAAAGTACGCAAAACGAATCTCTTTTTGTCTCCAATATTACTCGATCGGACAAACACGATTTTGTCAACTTTCACGAGAGGAATATAGAGCATAAATGGGCAGTATCGCGTTTTGCGTCGTTTGCTTAATACCCTAACTTCGTTTCGACGGTATTCGAGTGTAATCCATAGAAAACATCCGCCGTGATGCTGTCATTGTGACCGTTGGACAACCGCTATTACCTCGCGCTTCTAGCATCGCGAAATACACTCGATCTGGAATAGTATTGCTCGATTCGCATGAGAAATTCTCTATTCGATCCGCGGCATTTTCGCACGGTGTTATCGACAGCGTGAAACTACGGATTGGTCGTTTTAAAGGTGCAAATATCGTATCCCATCATGTCGTAAATCTGCAATAAACTCTATACTTGAGGCCTCTTCGCGCAATGAGAGGAAGGACGGGAGAAGGAGGGGAGAGAGAGAGAGAGAGAGAGAGAGAGAGAGAATAAGAAAGTCAGTATGGTGACGGTGAGTTCGCCGCAAAGTAACGATCTTATTCTTCGTTTATTTCCCGCGCGGACAAAGTCTATCGCGGAGCGTTTCTATGCCTCGAGCTTCTATTGAATTTCCCACGACGTGAATCACGCTGAAGGCAAATCCCCATGGATACGAACATTCATCTCTCACCCTGATTGTCATAATGGATTTTGCGATTATTTATTTGACTTGATCTTTTAAATTTTTTCAACGTTAACAAATTTATCAGGATAATAAAATATAAAGTATCTGACATTAATAGAAAAAAAAAGAGATGAGAATTAAGAGATGGAAATTGCAAGCAAGAACGTACGAAAATTTGCTCAAGAAGCATCTGTTACTTCCGCTTGATAGCAAGTAATAATTGTCTTCCTACTTCTTCATATTCTTCAGCATCTTCTGAGTAAATATTTCTGCGTGCTTTAATAAGCGCGGAATATCGCGTTATAAATCCGTCGAGACTGCAGTACTCGAAATTTCTTCGCGAAGTGAAGAGCAGATGTTTATCTTTCAGAAAGTGGTCTCAGAAAGAAAAGTAACTACCCTTCTTCTCATTTATTTAGGTCTCTCTTTCCTTTAATTTGACTAAATCTCTCTTTTCATCTTATTCTCCTTCTTTCTTTACTTCACGCATAAATTGACAAGTGATCATATAATGCTAATCTTTATTACGTTATTTCTCTCTCTCTCTCTCTCTCTCTCTCTCTCTCTCTCTCTCTCTCTCTCTCTCTCTCTCTCTCTCTCTCCCTCGGATATTCCTCGAAATAAATCATTTATGAGAAACGACGAAATCATACGTTTCGATGCGCAACTATACTCTGATATCGATAAAGTTGAAATTGATTTCGTCGTGTGTGCGAGATGAAAATTCATTACGTCATTTCATCGTGCGACGAGATATCGATGATAATTAATGAAAATTTGACGTTAAACGCGAGGCGCTGCGAAGCTTCGATACCATAGTGGGAACGATCGGACATGATGTCGATTGCGTATTTGTAATATTAAATATTACATTGTACATGTGTGTGTGTGTGTGTGTGTGTGTGTGTGTGTGTGTGTGTGTGTGTGTGTGTGTGTCATATATATATATATATATATATATATATACATCATACATACATACATACATACATACACGCGCGCGCGCGCGTGCGCGTGTGTATGTGTATATATATATATATATATATCAAATGCGATATTTACAAAAAGGCAAAGTGTATGCGTGAAATCAGTTCGTCGCCACAACGTTCCGCTTTGTACTTTGCTCGCGCGGCTAAAGATACCGGATAAAGGCATCGGGGAAACGGAAATGGACTTGCAAAGCGTGCTGCGAAAAGTTGCAAACTTTTACGGCGAAGTAGGCTACCGCTGCCGTAGCCGAATTTAGAAGTGTATCCGTTCACGTTGTACGACGTGAAAGACTTAAAAAAGCACGCACGAGTGCTTCGAAAATTGCGATCCGTATCCGACCAGTCGAAAAACTGGTATCGTGTATATCGCCCATGCACAGTAAACTACGTGCCACATACGGTTGAATTTCTTGCGGGATATATAAAGCAAGTTTAACTTTTCTCCCTTCGCAGATGTATGATCTCTCTATGTGCCACAGAGT
This sequence comes from Pogonomyrmex barbatus, assembly GCF_055798465.1. Classification (NCBI taxonomy): domain Eukaryota; kingdom Metazoa; phylum Arthropoda; class Insecta; order Hymenoptera; family Formicidae; genus Pogonomyrmex; species Pogonomyrmex barbatus. Next base: position 162,213 of record NW_028297114.1, on the reverse strand, counting down.
ACTCGAAAGGTAATTCGATATGCATACCGATCGGTCAATATATCCATAAACGTGTAAAAGAAATAAATTAACATATTACATTATATTCTCACGTGTACGCCAGAAATAAGTATTATTTTAATTTAGAATTAATAGATTAAAGTATTATAGAAAGAGCAACGCGAAAGTTAAACAATTTTACATTTATTACAGCCATTTTATAACTCTTTTTTCTCTATGTTTCGTATGAACGATTTAAATATGTCATCTCACGTTTAAGATTTACTTAATAATTGATGGTTTTTTTTTTAGTTAGCTGACGTGACATATTATTATTTTTTGTGATTGGCCTCATCGATTAGATTCGGAGATATATTCTTACTCGGAGATATATAATTTTGTACCACTGAGGATGATTCAAACTCGAGTCGAGTTGAAACATGTGGAACTTTCTATTAATTGGAACTTCCTACTAATAAATGTAAAGTTAAGATTAAACATATATAATTTACGCTCCGTTCATATTGCTGATTCTCATTGGCTTTATTATCATACACTGTAGTCTTTATTAATTTCCGTAAAAATATGATGATTCAAAATATGGTCAATTAACATGAGATAAGAGCTGACGCTTTATGTTCCATTGGACGGCAGACTTGAATTGCAGGAGACAGTTAATCGCCTCAATTAAATCAAAACTGGCACAGAGTTAACCGTAGTTTCCCACAGTCTGTCGAGATCCCTGAGGATATCATGCATTATGTCCATATATCGGCGGCCAGCGTCAACGTGACGTGGACGTCCTGACAATGACTTGTACCGGATGCCGGCCGATAGCCACGTGACATCCCGTCCTTCCGCTCGAAGGGACGAATGAAGCTTATTCCGGGGTGTGAGCAAGCGATCTCTCGCCAGTTTAATTGGACGATTCCAGAATAGAGAATCGTTTCGGCGTATAAAAGAAACACGTCTCCTTACTTATGTAGAAAGACAGAATGAACGAGATTCTCCGCTGGTAGGCCCGAAATCGGAACGAAACTCGTTCGTGATTTACGAGCATTGTCGTCAGACAATGCTCGTGACGCGAGTACGTCCAAACAAAGCGATCGATTTCTGTATTCGGGTCCCGATACAGTACTCGCGCAGATTACTCAGTTGCGGCTTCATCCGCCGCGTTTCTGAGAAGAAAACTCGGACGGAAGTGACAGTAATAGGCAACTTGTTATAAACGTTTTCGCTGTATTTTCATTCTACGGCGATACCTCTGACGAACGAACGCCTTATATCGCGACGGGCTAATTACCCGAACTTGGAAACTGCATTAATGTGGAAAAGGAGGCAAAGCCGTCTCTCTACGTTATTCCGTGAATTACACGGCAATGCGAAATTTCATTAAAACAAGAGAGTGCATCGTCTCTCTTATCGGATCTTATAATAGGATGACATTAACGAAGATCAAAGTGCACTCGCAGCGAATAAGAATCTCTCGATCTATTTTCTTCGTTTAATTCGCGATCTATCGATACCTCCCTTCTCTCTATCTAATTAGCATTTTCTCTTGGATCCTATAATTAACTACAGAATTCAAAGAATTCTCAGAGTGAAGATACAGCTGCGTTCTAAACGCAAGTTTACATTGTGCTCCGTCATTGTTAACGTAACAATAACGTGATCGTGATATACATTTTTTATTATAATATCTTCCTGGTACCTTCCAGATATATATATATATATATACCTGGAAAATTCAAGATATTTTTCGAGCTTCCAACAATGTTAATTAATATCCGTTTACCTACGTTTATCGACGGCTCGTTATGGTTGCTCGTGTAATTCAAGACGCGGGGAGAAACCCTAACAAATCTTATTGAAACTCGCGAGATTACATCGGCCCGATATCGCGATAATTGCGGCTCGTCGACAAAGATCAGGCATCGGCACTAAAATGGGCATAAAACCACGCGAAAGGTCTTTCGCGTCCGCTTAATTTGCAAGGCATTAACCTTATTATTATGGCGGTAATACGGCCGCGAGTTTGCCGGGAACAACGTGCGGGCCGGGGGAAGGTGGTTGCACGCGAGCAATCTTTACAGCCCTTCTCGGAAATGAAAAGTCGTGTGCCCACCAGTCGCGAGCGCACGACTCTCGTACCTCATTTTTTTTCTCCTTCCTCATGAACCCGTGCTCCTCCTTCCTCCTTTCCTCCTCTCTCCTGCCACTCAACACGCTTCTCTTTTTCTGAGTTTCTCTGCTCACCTTGGCTGGCAGAGCGTTAAGCGTAATTTTTAAAGCAACGAATGGTAAAGATTGCTTCATTCTTAACCATCGACACGACGCAACAGCAAAATGCTTCAGTTGTCGCTTCTAATTGTTTGCACCGTTAATATTTAAAACACAAATCGATTTTATACAAATTCTTAAACTTATTATTTTTATATTTCCTCAAGCAACATTGATCGTCTACGACTGCTAATATCCACTAAACAATAACAACATCTTCAACAGAACAGACGATGAAGAAGATGTTACAAAGTAAATTCGGTTTCCTGAAAGACTGATTACAATAGAAAGATTAGATTTACCCCAAGTTTCTCCGGATGAATCCACGCGCACAAGTACCATCCAGTGTATGTACAAAATACGCCTGCGTATTTGAATGTACGATACACATACGCGTGTATCGATGGATACGTTGCCCCCGATAATTGAAACCCGAAAACATTCTCTGATGAGTCGCATTATTAACCTACATGAAAGCCGAGAGTTCAATTATGCACGATAAGACCATTCAACAGTTAATCAATGCATATTTGGCGGATCAATTACCGAGTAATATGATTTCACGCTTCCCGATGATAGCATTGTGAAGCTATTACATCGTCGGCGAATTACAAGGTAGGAAATTTATTTAGATAGAAATCACGTTTTACAACTTGTTAAAAATAAACTAATGTACTAATTATATGATATAATCAGATATATATGTAAATTAGACACATGCTCAATCTCTAAATAATATTTTTAAATTTATATCGCAATAAAGATATTTTAATAAGAATATTATAGTTATTATAGTTATGTATAGAATATTATATAAACTATTAGATAGAATAATATATAGAATATTATATATAGAAGTATTATAATTGCTATAGTCTATTATAGAAGTATTATAAAAGTATTTTTAATGGCACAAGAGATAAAGCTCCGTTCTATTTAAATTAAAGTTTCTAATTATACATGGAGAACCGCTTCCGCCGAAAATCAGTTTCCTCTTGTGTACTCATGATACACCGCCAACCACTCTCTTTCCTACACGCGAGAAGATTTCTCAAGTGTATTTGAGGTTTCCTCTTAAAGCTGACCTAAATGCGATTAATGAATATATATTTCGACGTCAGAATTGCAGTAACAATTATAGCGAGATACATATGTCAGGAAGATCATCCGATAGTAACTTCCTTATTCATGCATTTTTAATATACTGAACTTTAAAATTGTGAATTTATTCTGCTGGCGGAATTATTAAACGTCAAAAATATTCAAGGACAAGACCGTTACTAAGAAATGACTTTCTATGACCACTCTAAGAGAAAGACCGCATACTAAGAAGCACAGTCGGATAAACGAACTTGGTACATTTTCCGAGGACCATTCGTTCTGCATGTCCCATTGAGCATGGCGCTATTTACCAGATATATAACCAGAGGCGCTCCACTTCGCATAAGGGCAAGTTCCCGGAAGAGGATCGGTTCAACCCCGATCTAGTCCTCGCCAACTGCGCCTCCGGCGGCCTACTTATTCTCGCGAAGGAGATTTCTTAAGCGACGAGAGACCGCGACGACGTAGTACTCCTCCGCGAGTTGCGCGGGGGCCGTTAAAATAGAAAGCGCGACGGCGGTACATTTGCCGGAGACTACCCTACCAGCCAGACTCCCGGAGGGGAGGGAGAGCCGGACGAGTCGAGAGCGAGGGGATGTGGAATGATCTCACGAGGGAGACCAAGTTCCCGGTAAGTAGCCGACCGGCTATACGCGCTCCGACCGTCGGTTTGAACCTGGGAAAGGAGGTCAGGTCAGGTCGGCGCGCGAGAGAACTGGTGCGCCGCCGCTGCCGCTGCCGCCGCCGCCGCCGCCGCCGCCGCCACCGCCACCGCCGCCTCCGTTACAACCGCGCTGTTGAAGCTAGAGCGGATCCTGGAGCGCAGGATTAGATTGCTACAGATGGGATGCGAGAGTCTGGCCGTATCTCGAGAATGCCAATTTGATTTCGGTACGAAACGGCGGAAGACTAGGTCGGAAGACCGTAAAGTATACAACAAACGCTACGGGCGCAACGAACCTCACATCGCGACTGGGAGCTGGTCCGGTCTCTTTCAAATTCCTTCAAGAGGGAATGCGAAAACGTCTGCGTTACATATCTATTTGTCTCTCGATGCGCAGATACGGCATCACTTTGTAATATGTGTAATATTCAAATAACCATTTCGATTCTCTATTTCCGTGAATTGTTGCCGCTCCGGTAATCTGACTGCATCGAGCAAGAGTTCGTATCAATTCGTATTATTGTATCGAGCTTATTTAATTATCGTATCGACGAACAACACAGACATGCGTATAAATTCTGTAGATGAATACCGAGAAACCATTAAAGAAGTACAACTCGTAGGGATATCTCTGAGAGAGAATCTTTCTTTGCCGACTTTGAAGCATGCGAAAAAGATTCGAGAAATAACGAGTTTTGAATCGCCCGCATCGCCGATAAGAGAATCTCGAGAAAAGAGCACGGATACTTCTTATATTTCACTTCAATAACTACGATGTGCTTTACTATAATATTGTATGATGTAATACGAGTTTTCTTCTTTTCATTATTAAATATAAAGGTAGAATTTTCCGCTTTCCCGCAGTATGTCGATAACAAACTTTTTACCTCCTTTAATAATAATAAAGTATAATTATATATTTACTTATTCTAATTACAAATATATCTGAATAATGTAAGATTCACAGATCACAAAAACAATGAGAACAAGAATTTAGAAGATATTTTACTCGAATAAATCGGAAATATGATGCTAAATCATGATATTCTCGAGAAATTATGCTTCAGTCTATTTAGTAATTTATTTCGAACCTTACAAATATATGTTGTTACGTCATTCAATATTACACCAGTAGAAGCCACGCTATTTAATGTGCATAGTCGAATTCTAACTCGGATATATCCTGCATGATCGCGTACTACACCATCGCAATCGCATATCTCCGACGCATCATCCTATTTCCGTACAATTACGAGTAACATTATCTATGGAAATTGCCACTTACTCGCGGATGATGTGCGCAAGGATTAAACTCGGAGTATTCAAACCTTAAATAGCGCACGATCGTTCTGGCAATGGCAGATTTCATCATTAATGCTAGAGAGGGGGAGGGGGTATAACGAAACCGCGGCTTAAGAAACTTTTTTAAATTAGAAGAGGAAGAGAAAAGCGAATGACACGGTATTGGTTAGACGGCAGGGGACAAGAGGGGATGAGAGAGGATTATGATTCCGTAACACGAACAAGGGTGGAGAAGAGAGGGAGAAGGGACGAACCGCGCGGTGGCGCCCGAAACGAAGTCTCTTTAACGATGAAACCGATGAAAGCGGTCTCCTATTAGCATTCTGTATAATCTACTTGCGAGTGCATTCGGGCAAAACGACGTACGAAGCTTTGCAGTTCGGGAGTACTCGCAGCAGTCTTCGAACTGCGGCGAAGAGCCACTTTGTAAGTTGTACCCAGCCAAGGGGTTCCGCGGACTAACTCGCATCGGCCAGAAGTTCGCATTGGTTTGCTGGATTTGTGATTCTAGTGTGCTACCTTTTCAACAAACGCAAGCGTTATTCCCGCGTGTATTTCCGCATGTAATATCGCGTTGCGATTTCAACGCGGCGCGCCGCGTTTACTCCCTGATATTAGCTTCTTGTGACGCTAATTGAATATCTAGCGGTCGAGTACGAACGAGTACCACGATAACAACGGAGCGGCGGACGAAAATTGATATCGAGAGGAAATGGAGGCAACTTTATTTCAAGTACGTTATTCCAATAACGCCTATTCTAATTTCCGTTTATGCAATTAGACGGCGATATGAATAAATAAATGGGAATAAAATAAATGGTGGAGATGACCTTTGCGTAGTCCAATAAAATGGCTGTTGATATCTCTTAATTCTTCTTTACGAGACAAAAACGAGATAAAAATTATCAGAATAATTGAAGCTGTTCCGTTAATAGAGAAAGAAATGCAGTGTTACTCACCGACCACTTCGAGATAACCAATCTGGCTTTTCATGGGATCCGTGTTTATCTGACACATGTACCAGCCTCGATCGGATTCCCGCACTTCCCGTATGTGAAGGAACCACGTTCGATGATCACTGTGAGAAACTGCGATCCTGTGATTTTTTGTGATCACATGGCTCGCTATTGTCAAAATGGTTTGCGTGTCGACGCGCAACCATGCCACCTAAAAAACAAAACCAAAAATGTTCTTATTCTATATGCTACATGTTAATAACGGGATCATACAGATAAATCAATATTAAAACATGCATTAATATTCAACTTATTAATTAACAGTAAATTCGTAATCGGTAACCAATTATATGCGGCAATGTAGATTGAAATAATTATTATACGTCAATATACATTCATTAGACTAATATTAAACTATCTTATGTAATTGCTGCAAATAAATTCACTTTTGTGTTTTATTACTTATCTAATAAATCTATAAAACAGTGAATTTTAATTATTTTTAAACTATGCTTATTTTCTTATCTCTTCGAATTTTCAATATGTGGTCTAATTTAAATAAAATTATAAATAAATAAAATTGTCACATCGTTGTATAAACTTGCTGCAAAATGGTGACCTGCACTATTTTAAAACGGTGTCTTAAAATTTGTACACAACGCGCTCGCGTGGGAATTAAATTAGAGCGCATATTTTATCACAATGAAGTACAGTTATTAATCGTTAACAATAAATATTCGAGATGTGCATCTCGTTAAGGAAAAGAAGAGCTGTCCCTTTTTTTCCGCAAAACGTTCCGCGGCACGGTCGAGACCGACATCCTTTAATTCATAAGTCTCCAGCCGACTTTTGTATTCCAGTTCAACGGACCGGCGATTCTTTTCCCGCCGTCTACCTTTCCACCAGCATTCGCCTTCGGATTATTCCCCCTCGGTTTCCGGTCCGTCCATATCAATTATAATTTTTCACGGCGCGGCCGTTCCGTCGGAGAAATAAAACGCCGCGGGATCATCCGGGCGGCTATTCCGTTATTATATTATTCCAACAGTTTAATGCTCTTTTATTCGCGAGTTATTCGCGCTGCGTCCCGTATAACCAAGTTTCGCAGATAATTGCCCCTGGTTTGTTGCATACTGTTCGCGCCCGGGTAGTCGATCAAGTAATTTATAGTAATTTAGTGAGGCGGGCGTGCGTATCGAACCGCGGTATAAAATAAACCACGATGAATTATGGCGTTATGGAAATTACATATAAGTCACGAAGTTTCGGTAAATTACGGCGAGAGCAACCCAGACTTCTGAAACGCACGACAAGTTCCTTCAGTAATGGGATCTGTGTATGAATCAATGCGGATGATACATCACTGATTAAATGCTTCATTTGTTATTGTCACTTCGTGTAATATTCCGAGTATTATTGCCATCGTGTTCTGTACTGACAAACGGTAAATTAATTAAGAAAATTCTGTGCAACTTTGTTGCACATCGCTGCGCGACTTTTACATTACACCACCGATTATCCACGCGGAGAATCGAAATGGACGTTATTGACATTAAATAAATCGACGAAGCATTCTTAACATTCCTTCGCCACACCATCGTTTACGCCCACGCTGCTCCTGCCGAGTGTAACATTCGATTACGCGATCGGCGCGCTTTCTTTGTGAGGCTCGCGAACGAGGGAGAAGGAAGAAAAAAAAAGAGAGAGAGAGAGAGAGAGGAGGGTTGCTTCCGGCGTTCCGGCTTTCTTCAAAGTAATCATCTCCCTCGACCGACAAAATGCGCGAGTCCGCCCCCGGGGCACCAAACGTCACGTGCATGTCATCCCAGAAATTATAACGTGAACGGTATCCTCGAGAATAAATGTTTGCGCACTGAAATAGCAATTCCATTAGCCCGCGCCTTTGAAGATAGGGAATGCAACGGGTGCTGCGGGCGCGCGAATATTACTAACATCATGAGAACGCGGCCGTCCGGCGTAACGCCGCGAACGTAACGCGCATAACATTCGCAAAAGGCGGACAAGAAAGTTACACACAAATGCGCGGACCGACAAAATGCAACCACTTCACTTGCCCCGTCGCGTGAATAGCTTTCATCTGGGCTTTTCGACCGTGGAATCAGATTTTTCTTAACGGTTCGATTTGCTGGACGCGCGTGATGAAATCCGGATGGCTGGCTGACTGGCTGGCTCGTATGCGGATCGCGGATTTGCTCATTGATGTGCTTACTCGTGCGATCGTAATTTTAATGATTTGCCCTTTCGCTGCTTCGAGACTGAATAAATATCGCATCGAAGATATTACGCGTTGCCAGCAGCGCTCAGATACCTTTTACAGGGCACTAGACTATGATATTTTATTTATCACTCCACGTGGCTGATACACGGCCGATGTTAGGATGTCATCTAAAAGGCAAGTGATACTTTATCACTCAAAAAGCATGAAAAGAAAGGAAAAGATGGCTTTTATCTGTGATAAAAAACTTATATATTCCATCAATATAAAAGTTGCAAGAAAATACTCGCGAGAGGAACTTTTTTTCTCAGTAAAATAAAATAAAAAAAAAAAAAAGAAGAAAAAAATACATGCGTTGAAATTCTTATCGCAATTATCTGTGATAATTGTGTAATTACATTGTTATATTCGTGGTCGGTTAAATATTAAAATGCTATTAAGAAAAAAGGGATTGCAGATGGAGAATTTAAAAGGATTCCTCTGTTAAATCTTCATACGCTTTAATAATTAAATTCTATTTTTATCAAAATTTTTTCAAAAAAATTATACTTAATTCTCTCTTCTTTTGGAAAAAGATCAATGTTAACAAAATAATAATTCATTTATTTATAAAAACATACTGAAAGATGATAGAATAAGTTAACGATAAATACGTCGTATTAATCTGGAAGATCTCGAGAACGAAAGGATCACGGAGCTTCATTAACGAACCGTCTCTCAGCCGTCCGTCGACCTTTAATCCCACATTCGACGCGTCGATTACTCGGTTAATTATCTCAGATGACGTTGCTTCAAAGTCACTGGTGGGACGGAAAGTGCAGAGAGGGTGAGCGAGGGAGAAAGGGAGGGAGGAGATTCGAGAACACGTGCGTCTAGTACGGGCGACTCTCGGATGCAGATATCAAACCAGGCGCCTGTAAATCTGCCAGGGACCGGTGTGAAACGCTGGATGGTTGGATTAGGAGAGGAGGTAGAGGTCGAGGACTGGTCGACCACCTAGTCGGAAGCACCGCCATGAACTATTGCATTTGATATCCACACCGATGAATGGAAACGTTGAGCGCCCTGTCCAGCGTGGTGCCGCCATCTCTGACCACGATGAACGTGAATGCAGGTATAATGCCCCCGTCGTGCTTCCGCCGACTATGATAACCAAGTATTTACGGCCGCGACCATCGCGCGAGTTTCTGTAATTTACGGAGACTCCGAGAACCCGGCCCGCGTCGGCGACTATGTGTCACACTCCGCGCCTTCCTCGCACGAGTATCACGAGGCTTTTCTGGGCGAAAGGCCGATAATAAAGCAATGGCAGGCGTCACAAAATTTTCGAACCTCTTATCGCGCGATTCTCTGAGAAATCTTTCAAGAGATTTAACAGTGATCTTGCAAGTGTGAGCTCAGTGCAATTTTCTTTTTCTTTTTTTAGCAAACAATCCTTTAGCTTTTAACTCTATAGAATACGTCGTTTATCACGTTTCTAATAATACCGCTAATAACATCAGTACGACTCCCAGTACAACCACGATCCTGGTAAAACCTAAAGGATCTAGATGTTCGTACACCGGCCGTATACACAGGTGCATCCGGCGTAACTTGTTTCGCGCGACGGCTCTCCCGACTTTCCCGACTGGTCCGCGACGTGCACCAGGAAACATTCGGCTCAATTTCTACTTCTCAATTTCCGGCTTCCTCCGAGTTGCTTCCTCTCCGCGGCCCATTCGCTCGCCGTTTCTCAAACGGTGGCATTCGAAGTTTTTGACAGGTCGGCTCGGACGGGAACGTAAGCAGAGATTTCAACAAACTTTTGCTCGCGTGAGCGTGGTCGTGATCTTACGGTCGTCCGCAATTGCCGGAGACCAGACTCGTCATGAGAGAGAGTCAAGATTAGACTAGACTCATAAGATTAACTTTCAAGAAATATATATGTGACTGACGAGTGCGTAGCAGCGACGACGACGGCGACAACAGTTCGAAAAGGCGCATATACGAGTTTTATGACTTTACACGAGAAGTCCATCTTGGATCGTATATTTTCTCACCTTCCTGAGACATTCAGGCCGCGTGGCAGAAAACCCTGTGGCGCGTGCACCTTAAATCAGTGCCAACCTTTGATTAGTTACGGTTGCACGATTTTATAAACCCTCGAACAGGACACAAATCGCGAGTGAATTTTTATTGCGTTTGCCCTTTGTTGCGTTCTTTCCATTTTTATTATGACTGGTAACTCTGAATATCGAAAAGCTGCATGCAAGAGAGAATCGGTAATCGATAGATATTACTCGTAAACATTACCACTTTGACTTCTCGCTGCTACCACAAAGTACAAACCTTTCTCGGTAAAATTTTTTTTTTTTAATTAATTCCTTTGCACCAGTAAGGATAAAGGCTTTAATAATTTTGGGCACTAACGCGCAATACCATATTTCGATGTAAAATAAGTTTCAAAAATTTTTCCATTTCGGCACGAGAAAAAGCAAGCTTAATGGAAATTTTCAAATCACACGTAAAGAACAAAGGATTTTGAGCTAGGTTTGAACCCTTGTAATCTCCTGGTAACAACCCGTCGTAAATTCGCGTCTTCATGCGAACGCAGCGAGATGTTGTGCATACACACGCGCGCAAATCCGTAATGCGAGTCAAACGAAATGAAGCCAAAGCAATTTCGAAATTCAGGCTTCTTGCTCTCTTGCGGAATATTAACTAAGCCCGCGTGCAAACAGGCACTGCGGCGATTTCGCAGCCCGATATAATTTCGAACGGAATTGAATTCCAATACGCCACTTTCCCATCCGCCGTTATGAGAACGACGGTTTTTTTTTCTCTCTCGTTGGGTCTTACCGCGAGCGCGGATAATCGGCTCGAACGACGGAAATGCATTCTACAACGATGCACTTCGGGGGATCGGGATTTCATCACCGTTAGCAGACGTTCCGCCTCGTTCCCGGGGCCGCATTGAAATAAAGTTAGCGAAACGCTAACCACCGTCGGGCCACCGCAGCCATCCCCCCCGCCCCTCCCGGACGCCGAGTGCTCTCCCGCAACTCTCCGGCTCACTTTTACCCAGAGTAAAGTCTCTTCAAGATACGGCTCTTCTATACGATGCGATACGAAGTTATTTCGATCTCGACGGTGACTTCGTTAGGATCGAATAAGCACCAAACTGGCACGTGATTCGTAAATACGAAATTTGATTTGATAGAACATACGATGCATACATTTCTCATTAACACGTTACCGTGCGCCCGTTATTTTCGTGCGCTATTTCTATTTTCCGAGTTCTCGCGGGTCTTATTTAAACGGCATTGAGAAATTAATGAAAATCCGAATCATCGCGTTCACGTTCAGTTCTCTTTTCGAAATTGACGTCACGTCGCTTTAAAAATGTACGCATCTAAGCCTGCACGAGAATTCGGGAGAAGGCCGAATAGATAAGTCACGTGGAAAACCGGTAGTTCCAAGCGGCCGGAAGAACGAGCCAACGAAACGGCCGACGAAACGTATCTGGTTGGTGCGCAATTGGCGCAAGAGGTTAGCACGCGAGATACAGTAACTCGGCATAATGATAGGGATATTAAGGTAATTAAGGTCTCCAAAGTAATCGACGGATGTTGCAGCATTAGATATACGATTCCCCGAGGGGATTCTCTCCTCGAAATGTCAGTATGAAATGTCATACATGTGCGATTCCGGTAGATTGCTCACCTATATGCCCTTACAAGCTGTTCGATACCACTCTCTAAAACTCTGTCTCTTTGTTTCGCTTATCCGCAAAGGGATAAAGTTCAAACTTAATTGCGCCGCTAATGCGCGAGCTAAATACATGACGCGGACAACGAGACACCCTTCTCTCTTCTTTCTCGGTAAAATCTGTGGCATATTTTTAACTTGGGTCGGAAACTTCTCTCTCCGCCTTTCGGCGGCTAGAAGAGAGAAGGCTAGCTTTGCAAACTTTAATTAATATTGCGATACAACTTTGCGTTTTTCTTTTAGAGTGCAATTTTAAGTTGACAGCGCAATTTAATGGATGTAAATGTCACGAGCGTGATTATTATTCGTAATTATTTAAATGGAGGGGCCATGCCGTGTAATATCTTCTACGACATAAAACATTGCATTGTCGAATCAACTTTTAGGCAATCTTTGATTCCTAGTTTATACGCGAAAGGTCGAGGATTACATCCTAATCGTCCCGCTAATGCACGATCTAAATGGATATTTGTCCCGCGGGTATCCGAAAGAAGACCGCAACAATGCGGGAACGGCAAACAACATTGGATTCCCTGTGTTCCAAATCTCTGTAGCAATTATGCAGCAAATTGTGCCGCCTGTAGCAACGCACTATTAGCTACGGTAGAGATTAGACACGTTTACGTTTTTGCTAAAAGAGCTTAATTAATCGAAATGGAAGCAAAGGCAGATGCATTTTACAAAAGGCACACCTACCTTTGGCAAAATTATGCGCAATAATGATTGGATGTAATACACACGTCTGTCAACGCGCGATAAACGTTGCCATAATTTTGCACATCCCGTAATTTGCATTAAACCATATATTCATCCGATGATATTCAATTTGGTTAAGTCTACTGACTGATTAATCCAGTATAAATGTGATGCGTATATTACAGGCGACTGCACTCATTTCTGATGCGAAAAGAGCACGAAGGATCGGAATTAAATAAAATAAGTAATCGAGTATGATTAATCGAGTAACGAATAGTCGACTCTTTAATTTCATAACGTTGACTTTATCTATTGATGTCGCATCAGTCTCGTTTCTTTTTCGTCTATGGCTCGGTTCTTTAATTAACAACAATTATATAATTTAATGTCACGGTATTCTCAGTTATGTTCCGCTCAAAAGAATTGGAATCTGATCGTTCTAGCAATCTATGTCCCAAATGCATATCGATCTGACGAGTGTCGCGATTGTCGGGAGATTTACATTTTCTTTGCTCGATCTCTTCGCCAGTTAAATTACAATGCGAGGTCTGTCAAAACTGCGAAATAATCCTGCAAACGTTTCTCTATCATTGTCATCAAATTTCGTCGCGAAATATTTCACAAACGCGAATCTTATGAACCTTCAGAGGATGCTCTAAAGTCCAACATCATTCCTCTGTGCCCTTTTACACTCATTATACGACATGCCGTAGACTAAAGGCAAGGCTAACTGCCACGTTAATTCTCTATCTAAATGCATATTTACTTCATGAATATCGGTCTAATATCGACTGCGAGCGGCAGTCACAAAATTTCTCGACTTCGCGAACGAAATGGCCATAAATAGTATAGTATGCCATGCGCTATCCACCTTCAACCCTCAAGCTTTCGTAATAGACAATATACGTCCGTGCAGTTTTACATTTACTTTAATGCCAATAAAACAAGATCAAAAATTGCTCCTTCTTTCATATTATTATAACAAGATTAGTCCAATAACACTGTAAAATTCATTAGACTATTACATCGGTCATATTATTGCATTGAGACAGAGTGAAAAATTCTACATTATTTCTTCTTTATCAATCGTGTTTGTTTTTTAATTAGCGAGATCGATTATACATTTACAAGGTTGCTAGGAGTTACCGGGCTTGTGCCCTGTCACGGTTGAGAACAACCAGGGATCCGAAGGGGCTCGTCTCATAAAACTTTTAACTTCATCAGCTATTCATTTAAGCAACTTAGTACATTTTACGAATTAATGCAATTTTTCATGTATCAAACATTGGGTTTTGGGTTACCTTTGTACTGCTCAGTTACGAAAAACAAAAAACGAAAATGGATATTAATGAAATATGCCACAACTTTTCGCAGCTAACAGATATAAATTCAGATACAAATTGTGAAATATTAAGATACGAGGAAGTTACATGCGCACGGCGTTAACGGTAGCCATATTTTTCACGGCAAAAATAAGCGAGGATAAGTGCCTTCGTTTACCGCTGTTTTTCGCCGATTCCCGATTACGATTGGACAGCTGAAACAAATAGAATCGGGGCTCAGCCAAGTACACCGGTACATTCGGGCAGTTACAGAGTTAATAGTTTGTGGATTTAATCCGGCGAATCCAGTCACCATTATATAATGGCACGGTAGATCGTTCCGGAGAAATGGTTGAATCGAGTGAGAGAGTCCCGGATTAGCGGATGCATCAGTGCTTACAGAGGACCATGATTAATCCAGCCCTATGGCCCGAAAGCCGATGAGTCGGGGCGGCCTGCAGGTAGACGAAGCGGAACGCGGAGACGGCGGTGTTTGCGAATTCAGATTGATCCGCGACTGCCAGATGCAACTCCTCTCAACGACGTGTAAATTCGCTTCACTGTCGTCGGAATATAAATCGTCGGTGAAATGAGTACGAGGCGAGAAGTACGGTGAAGAAATACCACGATCGCGCAATCCTAAGCGCGATCAATTAAACCATCGACTCATCGGAAGAATCGGATCACATCGTCGGAGACATCGATTGCTGAACGTTATCGTAATGAAGATTCATTATCCGTCGTTAAAGAGTAAAGCGCTGAATGAGCAATGAGCGTGTTATATCTAATACTTAGGTGCACTCCGCACATCGGATCCGCACTCGATCCATTCCAAGTAGTTATTTCAAGTATCAGACGCTGCGCGTGGTTAAATTCGCGATTTTCCGATAATTAATTACACACTTAATTATGCCAGAGGCGGCGCAATTAGTTAATAGTCATCCAGTTATTTTAATAAAATTAACTTGTGTTCGCGACTGGATCTGTCTGGATTTGTTGGATTTTTCTTCGGTATACATTTCGATTCATAATTACAGCTGAGTCATAAACGACGATCGAAAGCGGCGATAGTGGGAGCCAAATGGTAATTGGCTACGCGACTTTGAGTCCAGTCAGGCATTAGTTAACGAGCCACGGTTATTCCACGAACCGAGGAACCGTGTTCGAATGCGCGGGCCAAAACTTCGCAATTAAAATCCAAGCGGAGCTGATAGCTCTCGGTCGAAACTATAATCTTGAGAAGACTATGCTCAATCACCCGGTCAACCCACTATTATATCCTCAGGCTATAACTTAGTCCTGCTTTCACGATGAACACCTATTATAGTGGGGCTATACTGGAACTAGATGCCCCAGTTATGTCGCGCAACCTGTCGAATGTACGACTGACCGAAAAGATATAATTGTTTCAAAATAATAATAATTTGCAAATTTCTATTAAATTAAAAATCTCTAGCAAAATAGATTCTAATACGTTCAATAGACTGAATAGAAAATGGCAACATTGAGAAAGTTGAATTCATTTCTTTGTTACGACAAACTGATCACGATAAACGATAAGTGCATATTAGCTGCAAAGCTGTAAGTACATATGTATTTATGATTGACAGCAGCGAATATCCAGTACGTTTGACGAGAACGAAAGCTCGAGACGGAAAGCTCGACGCACGTGCGAATATCACCTGGAGAAGTAAAAGAATTAATGTCCACGGCGTGTACTACGTGCAAAACCTACGGAGAGACGAGCGTCCCGGAGAGGCGTCGTTATCTCCGCATCGTGACGATTCAAGCCTTCCGGCATAGCTGCGGCTGTTATCCGTCATCTTAATGCATAGCCGGAACACCATGCGACGCACCACCGGCTTATAAACGACGCGATTATTCCGCCCTTTCCCACCCATCGAACCCCCTATCTCTCTCCCTATGGCCAACACCACGTCGTCCCCCACGTAAGAGCAATGTCGGCCATGGACGGGTCCGCGTGGTCTCTATAAATGCATCGATTTGAATTTCATGTCGAGCGAGCCGGGGCAGGATGAATAGTTTTCAATACCTTTCCTCTTGTCGATCCTTTCCGATTCCAGCGCGCTGTTCATCGTGTATAAATCTTTCTTCGCTCTCGCAGATGCCGCTATTCTTCGAATTCTGTAATAACTGTGTTTCTACGTTTACCGTAAGAAGCGACTGCGCGCAAATACATAAGTCATTTAAAGATGTATATGTATCTGAAATAAGATCGATTACTGAGAAGAATTTTTATTTAGAATACAATTTGCTAACTAAAAGTAATAATTACGGTTACGTCGAATTATTTTACATTGTGATCGACAATTAGAAGCCGAATAACCTATATCGTCCTTTAATTAAGCAACCCTCAATTAATTCTCGATTGATGGAATGTTATTCAAACGTTGCAGAAGCCGCAGTGCGAACGGCAGATAGGTACATTCAGTTGCAATTCAAATAGCATCATGTATGAAATAATTGCTGCGATATTGCTTTTAAGTGGTAAGCAGAAAGATAGAACGTTTAAAAGTTATGTTATTTAACAAAAATAATAAAATTTCTATGTAAATAGCGTCATATAGATACGCTAGATATTATTATTCGAGTAGTAGAATATTATTATTCAATTCTTATCTGTATGTAGCACTTGTTATTGCCTTAATGCAAAATGATATTAATAATTATGCTAAGGACGACACCGCAAATGATCGATAATAATAGTGTGGATATCGTTACGTGAGATGTAAAGCGCAATAACCGTTTAGTGTAAGTTAAATGTGTCCAACGAATTTGTGCCCAGAATATCAAGCTTGTGGTTTTCATATGAGTACCTTGCATGTCGCGGTTATCTTTACGAGCTCTTTAAATTGTGTCAATTTGTGTAACATAAATAAAATTTATTTATATCTTACGTATACATATAATCCATCATTTTTTCATTATAATATAGCTTTTCGCTATAACGTAATAAAAATAAAAATAATAAAGAGTAACCTAATGTACCAAGTGCTTTTCATAAGACCTTGTCAAAAGCATTCCTTCGTCAACATTTTTCAGCAATTATAATTCATTGTACAGCCCGTAATACAAGTACCATTTAATGTGAATAAAATAGCAAGCACTTTCATTACAATTCACAAAGCTAATTTTCTATTGTTTGAGACGCCTTTTTGCTTACATTGCAATAGCACTTTTTTCTTCGCAACTTATTGGTCGCGTCCTATTGTTTTACTGCCTTCGAATGCCAAACAAATGTATGCTCAGAAAAATTTCTCGCACAAAGCTTATTTATATCCTAACTTTGCGCACATCCAACCAGAAAACGGATAAAAATGTAACCTTTTATTCTAATGAGAGTTTATGCGCGAACTTTGCACGACAGTTACAGTAAATTTGCGAAAAGTTGGTGCAATGCATATCCGTTGAAAATATTAAATATTATATATCTATGTGATAATTTTGACGTTTACTTGATAAAATTCAGATTCTAGCTCATGATAACTGAACCAGAAAAAAATAAAAAGTTAATTTTAGCTCTACATCAATATTTACAATTAATATTTACGTAATTTACAATTATAAAAAAATAGATATTAGAATATTTTTTCATTTTTTTAAAGATAAATGTTGCACTAGATTTTATTTAGTATATTTGAGTTATATTATTAACCATTCGAGTATTTACAGTTCCATTACTTGAGCCCCTTAATTGAAAGAAGAGGTTAAAGAACTGATGGAGCAACCGATCCTTGGAACAGAAACTTTATCGAATTCCTTCTTCCTGTTCCTATTTCACGCGGTTTTCATTCCATAATTAGTACTTCGCAAAAGCCATTACCTACATAATATCGTCGCTAAACCCACTCTAACTGATGACAGCTGAACCGGAATTGTGAATAAGGACTGAATAAGATCGTTCTAGCTTGTACTTGATGAGTATTCATTTTTATACCTCTCTACGTAATTTTACTAATTAATTAACTAATTGCTTCGACTGTGCAGGAGGATTCTTTAGACCATCTGAAGAGCGGCAATGTATAAAAACTGCCGCAGAAAGATAGAAACTCTCTTAATTTTTTTCGTGGTTTTGTTAGCGAGGTCAATGGGTTAAATAACTCGACCTATTGTACGGTGCCTTGGATTTGCTTTTATATTTCAGGATATTTCATGAATAGATTTAATCTCGTAATATATTGTATATACCTTTTATATGTTAATGTAAAATCTACTAGTATCAGAGGTGCGCAAAATTGATAATGTAGCATCGATTGCGAATACTGAGAATAAATTAAATTATTTCAATTTAAAGCGCATCATATAACTGTATATAAAAATTTTCTTATTTTATTCGTAACAATTTGATCTAACAACGAAAATATCTCAGATAACATATAACATATAAAATAATCTCTAAAATTGAAGAAATTATCTAATATTAATTATTTAATGGTATAAATGCATTAATTCAGAATACTGTCCAACCACCATTAATTAACATACATTAGTAATACTTTCACATTAATATTGCAAAATTGTCGCGTCACTTAAAGTGACTTAGTGCCATTTAGATATTTCTTATCATGGGGGAGCATACGCGGAGCTGCAAGATAGCCATGCAGAATTTCGCAGCCAGTTTCTAACTACTTATTCATAAATTATTCTTATAAGTACTCTATAAAAACACGTTTCATGATCCCTTAAAATAAAATTTGAGATATAAGATTACATCAAGAATAAATTTAGATTGGTCACATCAAAATAATAAATTATAATGTTATAATAAAAGTAGATATGTCAATATCTATTAACTTTCAGATATTTGCAGTATTAATTTCTAAAATTAAACTAAATTCCGAAAGCAAAGATATTATTGTGGCAAAGATATCATTGATATGTACGACTTATTACGTTTATAAAAAAAAAAATTTCATCAAGATGACTGATTTCGTGTTAAAAATCATACAGATCTAGATTTAATAATATATACGTGTGTGTATTTAATAATAATAATAATAATAATAATAATATATATATATATATATATATATATATATTTTTTAAATTCGTATTTGCGTAATCCTATATTGATTAAACAATATAGGAAAATAGAAATAGGTTTTGAAAATTTAGTAAGCTGCAATTGATACTTAAATGATGTGCCATAATCCATAAAAAATCGATTAGAGATCATTTATGCACATCCATAAAAGTTCAAATTACCTTGTATCCGGCAAGATCTTGAACTACGCAGGAGAGAATGGCTTCTCTTCCCACTGGCGCGGTTACATTGGCTATTGGCTCTTTGAATTTTGGATCTAAAAAGGAAGATAAAATTGCAATGTTTTAGAAACATGTATTACAATGGATATAATACGTAATAAATATAATACGTATAAAAAATTCTTAAACTAATAAAATAGAATATATATTAAAAAATTCTTTAAACAGCGGTATATTAATTAAACTATTAAATATTCATTGTATCGTTTTTAAATTTAAACATCGTTCATTATATATATTTTAGTCTATATGTAAAACTTGACAAAGATAATTCTGTTAATTTATTCAATTTATTCCAATTTTGGAGTCAATATAAATAAAAATAATTAAATTTATTCTATCCAACGGTTTATCAATATTTTATATATAAGACAAATATAATTATTCTGTAAAATCAATTTTATTGACTATTTTAGATTATTTGACTATCTTAGATAAAGACTCAGATTAAATAAATTACTTTGTTTGTAGAATGACATCTGATATATTTATTATTATCATATTTTATTAAGTAGTTTCTGAAAAACCAGTAATTTCATCTCATTATATCTGTCTAAATTAAGATATTGCATAATTATTTCTTACAGGAAACAATCAATTAAACTTAATGTGTTTTCAATTGTCACTATTTGTCACATCTTTATTCCATTTTAATGTTTTTTAATGTCTACTATTATTGATATAGATGCATATGCAATTTAGGCAAAACATTGTATCTTCAAATATGAAGACATTAATATCATATGAGAGGCGCACGGAAAAATTATATTCAGTGATATAAAATAGGATATGGGGCGGCAAAGAGCGCCGGAAAGAAAAATGGCCACCAGCATAGCGTGAAAGATAAATGCACGTTTGGATTGCCCGTTGCAGATTTATCCCCCAGCAATTTAATGCGATATTATTGGATGTACATGGTGTGATGCGCAATGCGATCAGTTTGCACGCCCTAGTCGTGTCTGTCATACCAATAAAAAATAAACATCAGTCGCTGATCATAATATGAAGGTGTAGCATATGGAATGAGAAAGATGGAAATCATGTTTGCGTAGGTAATGAAACGATCATTGGCGCAACAGAGACTAGGAACAGTTCAAAATGTAAGTAAGTCTTAGACAATTTGGTAACTTTGAACGCTATGACCTTGATTGATCTTCCATCAAACGTAGACATTGACCAACCACTACTGACTATTCGTAATATCACATGTAAGCATATAGGACACGCATATCTCAATCAGCACATACAGTTTATGACAATGACACAAATTTCAATTACGAGTCTTGTGAACCGAACCATGCTATATCAATAAGAATTTTTGCAGCGCGATAACGCACGAAATTGAATTTGATGGCAAATTGTGTAAAGTACAAATTGATTTTTATTCGGATCGATAAGTTTTATTATATCATCGTTATTGAAGCGAAATAAATTGGTTAACTTGAATGTGCACAGTGTAATCGCGGAAAAAAAATTAAATTAAATTTCCCCGCGTTGGTATATCTTTACAAAATGTACGAAATGTACGAAAAAGGTACACGGGACAAAAAGAGCGATCAGCGTAAATGTATTCGATTAAAATGAATCCGGCAAAGTGTGCGTAGCCCAGGTAGGTACGTGTGTACCTTCATATAATCGCTCTCCCGATAGCAGACTTGTAAATAAAATACAAGCTTCTGTGCTGTCGCAAAAGGTCATCCGTCCCTCCATTAACGATAACGCGTAAACGTCAGCATCGATCACGGCCAAGGATATCCTCGGTCGCTGGTATCGCCGACACGAAATTATTCCGGCGACTGCATTACGATATTGTCCATCAAATCTCGCCCGAGTCAACGCACACGGCGAACGCATACAGCGCGTTCAACGAACGGCAAACGTGGTTTCGCCGACCGAGAGATCCATTAAAAGGTCAACATCCATCAAGAGCCAAAAGTGGCCCCACGGAGATTGTTTGCGAGGGCTGTGAAGCGCGAGCGGGGTTAAAACTGACGTGAACATAATCGTAGATGGTTTCGTAATGGGAGCATAAGGGAAACCATAATTCCGGCGGAAAGTTTCCCATTCGTTCGCGGCCCGCGGATCGTGCGGCCCTCGCGGGAAATTCGGCCGGTATTAAGGCCTTCGCTTTGGCGGGCATTGATGGATCAGACTTACCCGGAGAATGGCTATCTCAAACCCAAAGTGTGTCGACGAGAACTAGGCGAGAAGAAGGCGAACGAGTCTTTCCTCTGGCGAACAAGAAACGCGACACGGCGGAACGGTCTCTAAATGACATATGACTCTCAATATTATGTATTCTTTATTCTCGAATATAAGAGAAAATATAAGAGGGAAGAAACGCGTGTCCACAGTTTGACTTCTGTCGGCATCGATCTTCGCGATGCGCATGATCAAATCCATGAAATTACACGAAAAAAGACGAAAAGAATAAAGGCAAATGGACTATTTCCTAAATATAGGTGAATTTATGCTTTTATATTTAAGTAACAATTTGCTATTTAACCAGAAAGTCTTCAGCTAAGAATAAAGTAACTAACGACTATGAATAAAAAATGTAATTAATCCTGAAGGCAGTGACAGTAGGTCAGGACGATATTTATTTTTACATTTCTGGATTTACGACATAGTTTTCTATCGAAATATGGAAATCTTGTAGTTTTTATTTACCGTATTATTTAACTTATCGCGCTACGATCTACTCTCGGGTTTGCGTCATAAATGTCGCACACTATTTACGACTTTCATTATATTTGCAACTCAAATTTCGACGATAATGTTCTATTATGAAGTAAATGCTACAACAGTTGTAAATTTTATCATGAATAACACATTACCTCTGATATTTTTCGATTAGCTTTAGAGCTAAGACAAAAATGCATCTCCGACATCGACAATTCGGCAGTAACGTGGGCCTGCATTTTTCACAGCCCTTACCCGCGCTGCTTCCCGCATATTGTCGTCCGGCATGGCATTTTAAGTTATAGCCGACGAAGCGTATGTAAGTAATCCAATAGCCGACCATTTCGAAAAAAGCGAGCAAGGAAAGGCGAGCACGCGAGAGTTAGGGCACGAGGATGGAGGACGATAAAAAAATATCACGAGAGTTCGTCGATGCACATCGTCACTAATGCACTTTGTAGGACGAACGTCAAAATATCAACGTCCGGATTTTGAGCACGAGGCATCGGCTGAGTTTAAAAAAAAATTCAATCGCCCCGCGACATTTACGATGCGAAATAAGTTTTCATTTATAATCTCATTTGTCTGCATACGATCGTTGGGCACAATTCGGGAAAATAATATAAGCGCGTGCGTCATTGCGAGAAAAATATGTTTTCGATACGCGAGTGGTATAAAAATAAAAATATATGATATATGATGGACATAAAAATGTCACATAATTAAAAACCGGAGATAAAGATAGAAGGTAAAGGGCAGAGCTTCATTAGGAACAAAGTGATATTAATGTCCTTATAATTAATCTCTTGGGCGGTATTTTCACATTATTATATTAATATGGTTATATTAATATTCTATTCATAAATAAACCACAACACTGTCTATCGCTCGTGAAAAGCCCGCATAACCGAGAGCCAGTGAACCGTGTTAAAACACCCCCGCAACGTGGCATTTCTCACCTCGGCGACCATGCTTCCTCGATTTTCGTCGCTTCGACTTCCGAGTGGAAACGCGCTCGGAGCGAGGTCAAACGGAAGAATACGCGAGAGACGACGGGTCGTAGTTTTCTCTGGAAAAGAATTTGGAACAACCGGAAGTCCCCTCGCGTGATACCGAAAGATTATCATTTTGCGGACGCGGATAAAAAATCGTAATATCTAGTCATCGCGCGGTTACAATGCCGCGGAATAACGAGAATTTCGTGCGTTTAGTCCGACCAGGTGCTTACGCCTCTATTTATGGTTCTTCGCGAGCGTTTATGGCAGTGGTGGCAAATACGCGTCGCAAAATCCCCGAAGCAAAAGGTATTTTATGTACGCGCGTTTCTTTTCTCTTTTTCACTTGTTTGTCGTACTTCGGATTCTCGAAAGCTTGCCTCCTCTTTTGCGACTTGTTCGCCTAACCTCCCTGCTCGATCTCCTCATCCTGGTCGACCTCTGTTCTCATTATCCGACCCGTCGCGACTTATTTGAGTTGATTCGTACTATCCTGCCACTTGCTATATTTTTCCTGCGCATGCCCTTTGATTCTGATTTGCTGCCCGTTATTCAGAAATACCGCTGGTGTTGAGAATTGCTCGCTTTCATCTTTCTATGTTCGTGTTTCCATCATTTACGAAATACATATACATATTACGTTTATGTATCGCTTCTTCATCATTTTAACATTTTATCAGATAATTACTAATTATTTATTAGTTTAATAATTATGCCTAATATTTATGCTATCAGAAATATTTTTAATAATTCTTGAGATCTTATTTACGGCTAGATGTCTCGGTTGGATAATATCGACGCTCGGAGTCTAATAGGAAATTTATTCGCTCCCTTTCTCACCGCAGCGGCAAGCTCGTGTCTCTTTATTCTCTGTCAGGTAGAACATTCCCTTCCTTTTATGCATCGTCTAATTCAGCACTTGGACTACTCCGTTTTTACCCATCGTTCTTCCCTCTCGTATCCTCTCGCTATGTCTCTCATCGTTTCCCGTCCCCTTCTCATTTTCTCAAGACTCAGCACCTCCGCCGCACCGTCTCGTTTCTACTCGTTCATTTCCATCCCTCTCGCTCCGGTATTTCGCGGCTCGCGAACCTCGTGAACCCACGTGGTACAAGGCGTATAGCATAATAACGAGCCATGAACAGCGCAACGCGTCGGCCGCTTTATTTCACCATTTCTGGAGTCTGAAATATCTCGCTCCTCTGAAATCACTTCGCGCGGGCTAGCAGTAACTTCCCTTCCGCGCACACGGCTCTCTCCGTTGCAAACGGCTTAATGCCTGCACCGGTAACTCATTTGAAACTCATTCCTTGCGAGAAATAGTTCGTGGGAATCTACGGGAAACACGAGAATAGGATCCGTGTCCAATTTGTTGTAATAATAGACCACGACGCCGACCACGAATTGATGTACCACGGTCTGTCAGAGATAAACGATGTCTCGCGACAAAAGAACGCTTTCGAGTTTTAGTCACCGTTCACGGTTAAACTTCGTGGTTGAACCACGAGGATCATTATGCATCCCAAGTATTTATCCCTCTAACGTAACACAGTTTGCGGGAGTTTCCGTGTCAATTTATATGTATTTAGGTTTGACGGTTGGAGGATAAATAGAAAAGCATTTAATTCTCGTAGCGCCCAACAACGAATGGCGACCGCGGGGAATCGCTTCATCTGAAGAAAGAGGTCACCGGCGGAACAATTAATTATTCCAGTGTCGTGTCGTACAACCGGGCAGTATGTCTGTGCGCGATATCACTTGTGTCGCCGCGTTTCAGGTTTATTGCCACCAGGATGTGTTGGCAAAGAAGCAGCATGTGATACTTGTAACAGATTGCATTTCGTGTCGGGACACACTTTGTTATCTGGGTTTACACTTTCATGCACCAGGAACGACCTCACGTTTCCTACCTCGTGTCGGTCTATTTATTTTGGCCACTTGGGTTTTCAAGGTGCTGTCGACGTGTTCGTGACAGCGGGCTCTTTTCAAGTTCAGCAATCCGGTCTGCAAACTATTGTTGGGTAATGTTAGCTGATATATATAAGGCTGTCCGCAACGGTGGCATACGTGGAAAATATTCCCAAATTATGTACGCGTACAATGCTGATAGAAATATTTTCATATTATTTAAAGCGCCATGTAATCCCTTAAGAATCGATATCGTGAAGCTGACGTAGTTACGACACTTTTACGTAGTTTACACGTCATGGTCGTTCCAAAAGAGTTAACATCGAATTTGATAACAAAAACTAATATAGCGCTTCACATTTGTAATTTTTTAAACTTATAGTTAATGTAAAATTTTACGCGATGTTTGTATTAAAGATGAAAAATTAAAAAATATATCAACTAATTTCAGATTCTGCTAAGTAAAATTATAAAGCTATGCAAACGTTTATATATTTTTCAACAGCTTCGTCATGAAATGTCCAAGTTTATTGATATTTTTTTCCAACGGAAATCAAATTTCAGATCGTTGACTTTTATAACGCAAACTACTTAAAATATCATCAAAATGAAAGAATTCACAATCTTATGCTTGAAATGGTGAGTAAATTTATAAGTAATAAAATTTAAATATGTCATCACAAACGCGTCATCACAAAAATACCAACGTTTTATATGTATATTTTGCATTTAATGAATAATCGTTAAAATTTAGGTCAGTAATACGCGGATTTATAGAACGAAATAAATCAAAATTAGATATTTTCTTCTTTAAAGACAGATTGCGGAAATATGATAAAAGTTTTACGTTGAAAAGTCGAATGAACGAGCAGATTTGAGTTTAAAGATTTAAAATGTAAGCGAGCCATGAATGTAAGTGTTCAATCACTTCTCGACGTCTAACCGTTTTATTCGTAAAATCAATCGCAAAATACGACGACTCTGCATTCTTGCATTTATTTGCCTTGAAAATAGTTTAACATTTTCAATTAAGCAATTTAAGCAAAATTTCATGTCAGCGTTTTCCTTCCGAGTATATTAGAGTCTTAATCACGTAAGTAAATTGATGCAATTATTCTAATGGGTCCTGAGTAATAAATACTTTGGCCATGATCGAAGGAAGATTACGTTGTGACATACATAAAAAAAGAAATTGTCGGATAAATGTATTAAAGAAAATTAGATTACGCTACTTTGGAAGAAAGGGAGACAGATTTGATTTTTCTCTTTGTCTTTCCCTCCTGCGGTCCTGAGAGATGAGGAATCTTAGTTCGCTCGCACGATTCAATTACCCTCGGGTTCAAAAGCCAGCGAGGGAGCACGTCACCGAAAAAAGATTACCCGCGACAATAAAAATACCACATCGAGATCCATAGCTTGGTTTCAGCGAGATGGTATTTCACCGACGGCGATTCGCATTTCTGAGAGGCCCCTTCCGCGATACCCGGCCTAAGATGATTTACATTCCGTCTTCCCGATTGTATTCTTTAGGGAATACTGTGACTAAAGAAGAAAAGCGCGCGATTTCTGACACACACACACACACACACACGCGCGCGCGCGCACTCTCTCTCTCTCTCCCTCTCTTTCGTAAGGTTGGCGGTGAAATCTCGCGGAAATGTGTATTGCACGCATTCGCGGGCCCGCTTACATGGAGCATTCAAGATACTGCGCACTATAAGTTATCCACCCAACGAACATTTGTACAATACGTTATATTTTCTATTCCCCGGCGTCTTTTCCTTGCCATTCTCGCGACTCATTCAGCGCGCGCGTATTTCGCACGAGTGATTTTCATATCGGGGAAAATCGAGCTTCCTCGTGAATTCTTTTTCGCCCTCTCGCGTAGTTCGCTTCTCGGGGAAATTATAAGTTCATAATGACTCTTGCCCACCTGGTGTACACGATACAATAAATGCATAATGCGAGATATAAAAGAGAGAATATGCCCGCGGTTCTACGGTTCGTAGATATTTCGTTACAGTTAATTCTCAACGAGTGAAACGTTCGCGTTCGTCTTTTCACCTTATTACGCGTAATCCTCTGAGACAAAATGGAATGGAGCGCTTTATGACATGACAATATTTGACTCGAGGTAAAAGAAAAAGATAATCATATATCGTTCGAAAGAGGTAAATTATCCTTTCGAGATTATTGAACACTCGTACTATCGTAATGTATGATAAAATTCCTGCAGAGAAATTATTTTACATAGAAATTACTTTTCGCATTAAAAGCGGATCGATATAACGATTTGCATCAAATTTGGCATGTCAATCAACATTACGGGCGACATAAATAACGAAAACAGTGGGAGAAGCATTAATTAAAACTCGAAATATCTTCGAACTTTTAATGAACCTCAGGATATCTATGATGAATGATTAATCCGTTATATTTCTCTGGTATGCTTCTCCGATTTCATCTCAAATAAATATTTCGGATTTCATTACAGAATTTTGTTATTTAATAACGTGTAATTTAAATATTAATTAAAATAATGCATATCGTATTACTTGAAAACCAGTACGCAGATTGCAAATTACGATATGTCCTGTATCATCTCGTATCAATTCGAAATAAAATCGAAGCGAAGCGGATTGAATATCGAATATCGAATACAATTCGCGTTATTTAAAAATTCCCCATAATTCTCTAATCTCTTTAAATCAGAATCACATTAGAGAGCTTTCCGATCACAGTAAAAAATAATTTGCCACGAAATACGATGCTCGTTGTACGAATAGAGATATTACGTTCATTATCGATGAATCGACGGAAATTCCGTTAGCGTCGCTCACACACGTTATACTTCGCGGCAAGATCAATTGGAATTTCTCAGTGGGTACACGCGCTGCTCTTTGACTCGAGTAACAAGATCGAATTAGCAAGCCTCTTCTTCGACACGCTGTGTCGACACGCGTTAGTAAACGTTCCGTTTCGATGCCTCGCCGCTATACGGAACCAGCCAGAAGCTTCGGCCCTCTGACATCCACCTTACCCCTATCCCTCCCTTCCCCATCCGCCACACAGCCGTTTTCACCGACACGATTCCTCTTAATTGCATACGGTAATTATTGTTTGCGCGCTAAATACGCCGACACGCGCAGCCGAGTCGTCTCTAAAATCACGCTACAAAGTTTGTCATAACGTGCTGCAAACGCCATCAAGCTGATTCTAAAATAAATATAACTGCACTATGCGACAGTAGAGATGTAATATAAATGCGGTAATAAGAGAAAACGCAAAACGCGAGAAAAAAAAGAGGTAGAAAAAGAGATCTTTTTACTTTTTACTTTTAAAGCTCGATACCTACGTTGAGCTTTTTTCCATGGTGAGGAGAAAATCGATTAATTGATAAAATATTTAATTAAAAAATAGTTAATCTGCATATTCAATTAATGAAATCAAATAGAATCAAATATCATACTATTGCGTTATTAAGGAAACAATATTTGAGCAATATGCAATTGTCATCGTGATATACTTATGCTCGGAGCCTTCTACCAACCTCGAGTTTCATCCTGCAAGAATAAAGCTAAACTTAATTGCATACGATAATTATTATTTACGCGGCAAATACATCAGCGTGTGCAGTCTGCCAGTGGAATTCTCTCTGTCTAAAGTCTACGTGATAATCTCTACGTTGTAGAGAACGTTAATTCCCGGAGAAAGAGAAAAGAGCAGACGCAAAACATGATGACGCAGAGTCGCACTTACAGCTGTATTATTTATTGCCGCGTAGCTGGCATAATACTGCCATTTTAACAGACGAAGATTGATCTGTCAAACAGTTATCTGTAGTTAGGGTTATTTTTCTCAAAAAGACACCGCGCAATACGTGTATAATAAATATTTATATACGGCAGTATAAGTATTAATTGTTCGAAAATTAATGTTCGGAAATACACATGAAAGCTTCTTAAGAGCATCGCGAGAAATAGGATCCATAAAACGGTGGCACGTGAGGAAACTTGAGGGGAGAAAATGTAATATAACTCGCAATCGCAACGGCCATATGTGTTGCGATACATACTCGCGGCACGTGAAGTAATAAAACGCGTGCACCTGCAACACTTCTTCCCTGCCGCCTTAATGTTCTCCATTCAAGCGGTCAGTCCGTGTCGATAGTGTATGGAGCCGACGGTGTCCGTTCCGTCGGCGTCATTAAGCACAAAGTACAATGGTCGACTGTAAGATTTGACCGCGGCGAGGAAAGATTACGAGCTTGAGAGAGAGGGAGGAAGGTGACATGCCTTGCGACTTTGTTAACGTTCATGCCCATTACGACCTGGGCATTTGTTCTCCCTTTGTTGCGATCTCGTAACTCGCGGCTCGAGTCCGTAGGAGGAAAGGGGAGCAACCCCGATGTAGACTCGCTCGATGGATAATGAATACAAGCACCTTACGAAGTAACGAATGCAAATAGAGGCTCGCTGTTGCTTTCGATATTACTTTAAGCATCCGTCATATCGTGATTTTTCGAGATCTCCTAGTCGATTCATTGTGATTGGAGACTTAATTATCTATCGCGAGCAAAAGCGCATGCCCTTTCGCTCTTCGCATTTCGTTTCTAAAGAGCACCTCGGACAATGGGCAATTTCTATAAACAAATAGCACTATCTTATCTAAAACGCCATTGTGACCGCCGTTGCGCAACGTGGACTTTACAGGAGCCGCCTGTTTGTACCATTAACATTTGATGACGCTGGTGTTGGTACTGTTGACGCTGACGATGCTACGTTGGTCTTCGTGATGAGTGGTCTTGGCTACTTCGTGGAAGCATGGTAGAGAGTTGACGGAAGAAGCGAGTCGACTGCACGAAAGGGGGGAAGAGAGCGGGCAAAGAGGCTGGCGAACGAAGGAATTGGAGCAAAGTTGAAGTAACTCCCTTCGAACAAGAAGAACAGACTAAGTTACTGCCGAAGAGGGTTATTAAAGGGTTATATCGAGAGTTTTACCTTTTTACCGCTTTGTGACTGCACAAGACTGAGGTATACGTGTTGGTGAAAGCGAAATAGAATATCGAAATATAATTTAAAATATTTCAGATTGATATTTCTGAAATTATGTAACTATAAACAGGATACTTATAATTTGCGTTTTTAATTTGCTCTCAAAACGTCTTACAATTAATCATTCAAAATTCAGTTTTATTTTAAGCAAGAAAATCTCAATTTAAAGAGGAAAAGACGATCTGTGTAGTTTAAATTTTAACCGTTTAAATTTTTTAACTGTTTCGATTCTTTTCCATTGTTAAATTCTAATAAAGATATTTAAATTACACGATTTTCTCTTTCTCTCACGCGCGCGCGCGCGCGCATCCACACACACACACACACACACACACACACACACATACACAAAAGAATTGTAGGAAGACAATTATTTTGTTCTACTTAGATAAAATTTTTTTATAAAATTACTTAACATAAAAAATCTCAAATAGCGTAGAAGATATAAAATAAATGATGCTTAAAGAGTGCTTTAACAGCATTACCTCAAATATTTCATTATGTAATAATTAATCGACCTTCTTAGTTATCGTCCGAATGGGAATGTTAGACGAGGCAAGCGCAGTCGTGAAAAATTTACTTTAAGAATCGGATGTTTTTCTACTTGCGTCCTACATAGAAAACCGTTACAGTGAAATTGTTCGGCTCTTGGTGCTTTTAAAAGGCTGCGGTAAATGGAACCTACAGTGAACGTCGCAGTTTAGACAAACGCTACGTTTGGGCTGAAGGGATGCCCCTTTGAAAAACTCGGGGATTCGTTTCGTCCCCACCTAAGGTACCCCTTTTATACGAATCCACGGCAAACAGGAAAACGCCGTTTAAAGGGACCGAGTCGCGTGGACGGTCGAAGAATAAACGATAAAAATGAATCCGCGAAACTTCCCGTTTCTCCGGCCTCAAGAGAATTGTACACAGAAAAAACATAAATTTCTACAGGTACATATTTAATTATTACATGCGAATGAACAAATTTCTTAACGGAAAGATCTTGCGTGTAGTAAGGTACATTTCAGCAAAAATTATCAAGCAATTGTTAAACACAAGCGCGTGATCTATATCTGATGATCATTCTCAATTAAAATAATATCACGGAAGATACCCGATAATAATTGCAAGCGCAATGAACTTGGTATAATTAATCCAGTTCATGATGAAATACTCGGGGAGCGAAATCTCCGTCGTCGTCACAGCCGGTGAATTTCACGTATGAATCGCGAGAGAGCGTCGTATCTCTAAGGGAGAGATATGACGCTCTATCTATTTATTAAAAGTGCTCCTCAAAAGCGCACTTGCGTCCAACCGAGAAGCGTAATCAAAGCTTGGGGAATATTTTGCTTTCTCCCCGGCGGAGGTAAAATGAGTTGACGACGCGCATACGTATCCGCATACATAATACCAGTAAGACATATCCCGTCGTATCTCCAAATTCAACCGTAAAGCGACATCGTGAGACGCCGTTTAAAATTGGCCACATACCACGTGCAACCGTATGGCGTTATACGATATTTATTAGTATTCGCTACCGTCAAGCTTATCCATTAAATCAACGGTTGTGCGTCGGCTTTATTGTCCGTTGGATAATCGTAAAGATCGTAATGGCCGCGGCGCGCGATGTGCACACGCCGCATACCAGAATCAGTTTATGACCCCGAAGATGCAATGCATAACACAAAAGTCGTAGACTGCGTATGGGCGGCCGCACGATGCTACGCGGTAGTAACCAATCATGTGATATCCGGCCGCATTCGCAACCAACTATTGGCCGTTGTAACTTCGGTCGCAAATGTTTATTGAATTACTGCAGGGAGTTAGCGCTAATTCGAGGGATATTACGGGATAAATCCTATCTGCATGTTAATAAATTGACAATATTGCAAATATCATGTATTACTATGCATTAACGTTTAGATATTGCATTTATGTAAAATAACGATATATTATGCTGCCGGAATTAGTATTTGTACTACCGTATACGTTGCTATTAATTAATACGCGATAAAGTATTATTATATTCGAGAGACAGAGAGAGAGAGAGAGAGAGAGAGAGAGAGAGAGAGAGAGAAGAAAGGTATTATCTGAAATTTTTTATAAAATGAAAAAGTACAAAGATTAATAGAAATCGTGAAACGTGATGAAAATATAATATGATACTATAAGAAAACGAAATGAATTGCCTCAATCAGTCTGAATGGCTGAAATGGCTTACAACAATCGATCCTATCCAAACTTTGTTACCTATGTAATGCAATAGCCCTTAAAGGGTAGCGCAGACATATACTATAAGTATAACAAAGGTAAGCATATTAGGGGAGGAAAGCTGAGGAAAGTAGAAACCATAACGGCGAAAAAAAATAACGTGCGCAAGTAAACCATATAAGCTCGGAGAGGCTCGGAATCACCTCGGAATCCATATGATATATTAGATATCTTTTATCGTTATTCAGAAATATTATTTATATGAGGAAATAGCGGAAAAAGAGCGTAACATACGTAATAATTACGCCATTGGTCTTAGCTTGTCCAGCTGCAGCTGACGTGCGTTTTAATTTCGCAGTCGATATCGATTAATCGGCCGCAAGGAAAATGTATAATAGGTAACATAATACTACGTGTAGGTTTGTACGAAATGTTTCAACGAACGTAAAATTAATGGAACGGAAATATAATACGTCTGCATTAATATATAACTTTCTAACTCTTCATTTTACCATGTGATTTTCGTATCGGTGGACTACGACAGACATATGAGATCATAAGATTTGATGAATGTAACGCAAGACTGGTATATATTCATTAAAGCATTATATATAAAAATTATATATGTACATTACACACATACATTAAGTATGGTATAATTTACCTTTGCGTATATATTACATAATTTATTTTTAAATTATTCTTGAATATTGAGTTCTTTGCGGTTATTATAATAAATTAATTATCGTATATTAGCGGACGGTATTATAATACGAATGTTTGTGGTCAGCCAAATTGTTAAGACTATCCCTAAAGGAAAGACTACAAATGGAGAAGATTATCTTGCGGTTGCGATTACTTTGGCTTCCTTCCGACGTATCGCGTTCTACGTAATGTTTATCGATTTGAGCCACGTTTAGCTATCGCTAAATCAGACATTCTATTAGCGGAGAAAAAAGTATTATTACAGACGCAAACTTAAATATTTAATTTAAATGACTATTTAATCTTCTGAGAAAGTATACTTCTTAATAAAATATTAATTATCTAATTTACATAATAGCATCCGCATATTCTCTCCATATTATCCCCAAATCTATCATGTACATTTTATTATCACAATATTACGTAAATCATGATTTACGGTTGCATTTACGATTACAGCAGATATGCAGAAATATGCATTTGACGGATTTAAAAGTGCGCTACATAACGTACAGCATACAAACGTTGCGCTGTATCGGTGTTTCGATAATCAGATGAAAATCCAAATCTCGCCGAAAGCGATCGATCCCGCATTCCCGACTGGCGGATCAGCACACAAAGCGGCTGTGGGCGCGGAAAACGCGGAAGAGCGACGGACGTTAATGCCGCGCCTGCACTTGTCTGTCGGTTTAATTAAACGCACTTCTTTCGCGGCGTTCAACGAGTATTTTTGTTCGGCTCTCGTTCTCCTCGGCTCTCATCTCCCCCATCCCGTCCCGTCTTTTCGCCTCTTCGTTATCCTTCCACCCTTACCTCGTTCGTTTTCCACCCGTATAGGCAACCCTCTTAACTTCTTCACCCTCTTCTGGCTGCGGATTTATTCCTGCACCAGACATACCCCTTGCGCGCGAAACATTAACGAGTAATAGTATTTGAACATCGTCCTTTTCGTGTATACCTGTTATTCATCTTGTCGCACAACGACGTACGTTGCTTTTCACTGCAAGAAAAACCGGGTTTTCGTCTATTTAAAAATATATTTCAGAAACTCGCTTTACGGGATTTTTAATTACTTTTTAAATCGAAATAATTGACTTGGCATTATCGACATTATATGGCACCATAAGATTTCTCGAAAAGCATGAATATTCGCGAACGATCGTCGTAATGAAACGATCGAGCAAATTAAAGAACTAGGTTAAGCTCCACGACGAATGTAGTCTCCTTCTAACGAGATGCCTATCGATATTACCGAGAATTACCGAAAACGGAAGACGATTAAACTTCTCGTCACTTTTTGACGTGATAAATTAATGCACTTATAGATAAAAGTACCTCGTCGCATTCTAGGTAGAAGTCGATCATCTAATTGCGGAAGGTAATGAAGCGTGTTATGCAAATAAAAGAGAAAAAATTTTTTTCAATTTGTTATAAAGCAAATAATTTATTGTTCCGATATTAATAATCAATGCAAAGAGCGTATCTTTCATTGTTGATGATATTTCACGAGATAGCAGCATAGCCGCACGAAACATGTAATGTAAATCGATCAAACAACTTGATAGAGTCATTTCTTACTCCACGATGCGGAGATAAAAACGGGAGACACTGCCGGTGAGCCGAAAAATATGAGAGACTGAAAAGGGGAGGATTTCCAAGAGCTTGATTATTACGAAGTTGTACGCTGGCACACTCTACGGCGGCGTTAGCGGTGTACAGACCGAGGGTTCTCACTTACCGCAGAACCGTGATAACAACTCTACCTCTATTTACGTCTGTTCCTTCCCCGTTCATTTCAACCTGCCTGCCTCCCCGTCTGTCTGTACGACAACTATCCTCGCCAGAGATTCGGATCTCGTGCGCCAATGATTTTAGCCGTGATCTAACAGCTTCCCGCATCATTTTCTTTTTTTTTATATCACCACTATCTACCGTTAATTTTATGGCAACCGACTAACAATGCGTCATCGTGAAATTATTCAGTCGGAAGAAACGCGCTGTGAATCTCGCGAGAATCTACCGAACTTGTAGCAATGTAATAATTAAAATAAAAATTCGATGATTTTTAAAGTGTCATGTAAGAGAATTGTCGAATTGTTATAACAAAAAAAAATTGAGGAACGATATTTTAAAAAGAAATTATCTAAATAAATCGCGCAAGTGAGATTCTGATTTTATCATTTTTATGGCAAAAATCAAATAAGTTTCCGCATATTAGCTGCTTTTTTAAGTCAAATTCCGTGGCAGGAGAGTGTTTCGCGTGAGAGGTAGGGCTGGCCACGTGAAACAATCTCTTTGATTTTCCAACCAAATGTTTTAATTTATAATCTAACAATCTGCAGAGAGCGAATTTCCTCTTTCCTCCGTCCAATCTCCATTCATACCTTGCATTATTCCCATTCCGGATTCGACGATTCGAGTAGCTTACGAATTGCCAAATTGCATTTAATTAAAGATTGTTATGCCGAATTTTGCAACTCTAAGCAGGGCTGTCGACAGAGACAAATCATCTTACTTTATTTCTTATAATTAATGTTAAATTTGACAAAATCAAATCCCATACAAGAAAAGCGCGAATATTGTTATCGGAACAAATTGTAGATGAATATTTCTAACAACACAATATCGCGCTAAAAAATGCACATGGTGTGCGCTTTATCCACTTTAAAAAAACTCAGTTTTTTCCAGTATTCCATCTGGATTCATGTGAAAAGAGAAGAACGTAACCGACTTCTGGCAAAAGAACTTCATGGCAAAAGAATCTCTCGTTTCAGATAAACGCTTGAAAAAAAAAAAAAAAAAAAATAAAAGTGGAGGAAAAATCAATATCACGCTCTTTCAATACAATAATATTTCAACCACTGTAATGTCAATTATCTTGGGAAAGAGAAAACGCGTAGAGGAAGGCAATGTGAAAATGAAGCAAACCAATGGCGCAATCGTGAGATCCAACGTCAATGGGACGCATTGAAGATGCACCGAGCGTCTGCAAAGCGGCAGATGAAACGTGAATAGAGAGAGGGTGGATGTAGATAGATCCGATCATGTAATACATTCCAATCGTATGGCTCCTGGTATCCGAAATTATTTCATCTTCCTATGAATAAAATTACTCTGAGAATACACCGACAACTATGACTTTTGATAGCGTATCAAACAAATAAATAAATTAAATGATTAAGGTAAAATTACACAACAATAAATTCAAATAAATTCGATTACGTAATACGCAAAAATACAAAATAAAATCGATTTACAATAACTAGAAGCTTTCAGATATAGACATAGGATATTTCTTTCATGGACTTTCATCAATTGTATAAATAGATATTTTGTGTCATGTCCCACTGCTTGCGCGCCTGCGGAAATTAAGTTCGATTCCACCGTGTCAACTATCCGCAGTTTTGTCTATATCGAACTGTCCCAAATATTTACAAACTACGCGCGCGACGCGTATGACCAAAATTTTATTCGCACGCTCGCACTGTTTGCAAAAGGGCGTAGGTTGCAAAAACAATTTATGTGAATAATAACAACCTCCCACCACCCGGCAAACAAATATAACGCTCGTACCTGCGTTACAATTATTTCAAAGGCACGTCGCGGTCTCGTCAGCGACAATACAACGCTAAATACAAGACGTTTCTAACTACGTTTCTAACTTCTAATGGCCGACGAAATGCGGAATTTAACCATGCTGCGTTTCATGTTTACGGATGGAGAACATTATTCGCAATTAAAATGTCTTCCGTCGCTAAATTTCGGCTCGCTGGAGCACGTTGTAAATGCGCTCGAAGGAGACAATATCGACGAGCAGCTCGATCAACGAAGCGCGACAAGAAGGGACGTATTGTTAAACTTTAATTAAAACCAATTTCAGGCGCCACTCAAAGGCGAACGATCTTACCGTGAAAAAGTAACAAACGCTAAAAAGAAGAAGATCGGAGCTAATTAGTGCCTGACTTGTCGTCGAATTATACATGGCTGTCTTGCGAGAACTGAGGGAAAAGCAACTTCTTAGTCCGAACCGAGTCGATTGTGCAAAGAATTTTGTATTGAAAATGTATTATTGTGCATAAATCACAATAAAACGAATCACATTAAAACAATTTTTACCGCAAACATCTTCCAAAGTACATACTTATAATTTTACAATAGATAATTTCTTAACTCTTAATTTAAATTTTCGCAACTGTCTAACGGACATCCTCACGAATTCTCGTACGTACGCGTACACAATTCGATGTCTCGGTCTAGTCGTTGCGTTTCGTCCGCGACACGATATTACATTGGCGCATTCGTTTATCCCGCCAAGCTAAGCCGAGCAGAGCCGTTCAAATCAGCCGGACAAAGTCTTGCGTAACGAACTGAGCCACGTCGACACAAATAATGGAGGTTTTGTTTGACGAGCGGGGTAATTCGTTTATCTCCTTTTTCCAGTCCGATCCGTCAGATGGGCTGCGCCAGGCCGGGTTCCATCTCGAATCAAGCGGAATTACGCGCATTCGTTTCAGCTGATCGTAAACAGTTATGTGCTAACAACGCGTATCCATCGCTGTGCATCGCGTACGTTTGCGGAAGCAGACCTGTTTGATTGTACAACCAGCGACGACAATTTGCAATCGCGACGGGACTTTATCGCGATGTCGGTCAGTTGATCATATGATTCTGACCTCGACATATGCACACAATTTTTTTTTTCTGCAACGAGCCATATCGTGATTTGTTTCTTTTTTTTGGCCATTTTTTACATTTTTCTAAATACTTGACAAATTAATTTAACTCGATAATTAAGTTAGAGAAACACGCCTACGCCATCGCCACTCAGTCGTTATTTACCGCAGGAAAAATAATGGTTAGGAATAAAACGTTGCTGTCGGTAGAGCGCTATTGATTCGCAAATAATTCACGAATGCTGCCGCGTCATTTCTCCGTTAATATGAAACAAACAAACAAACAAACAATCATTCGAACCAAATGATAAGATTAAAATCGACCGTGCCGCCTCGTTGAATCCCACGATGACAAACAAACGCTCGACTAATCCTATTGTTCGGCTACAATGTTCAATGCCTATGATTATCTGTCGTTAGCCATATCATTCGATCAACGCGCGATGTTCCGATGATCGAATTCATCGGCATAATTGAACGGACACGCGCTCGCTCGGCCGCGGTCGAATCGCTGCCCGTCAGGGCTGGAAAACAGAAGGGACAATCCCGTCGCGGTGTCAACCGCGCGGACGTCGGATGTAACGCAATAACTGGCTACAAATCCATCCGGGTGATTTCCTGGCCTAATAGCCGGTTCACGACCCGACGTCCCGCTACACTATTCTCGACACTCCGCAGAGTGTCGTTTTATCGGCGTGATTAACGCGCGGCTTATTGGCCCGATCGGACGAGCTAGATCGGAAGACTGCTTAATAATCGACCGTACGTACGTAAAACATACGTGTACGGTCGTAGTATAAAACGCGAAAAGTTGCGCGAAAGTTGCGCCTTACCTACCCATTGATACCGGGTTTTAGTTTCAAACGGATTTACGGCTCTTCATCGATTGCCCTAAATGGCTCGATAAAGTCGCAACTATCGAGTTCACTCGCCTTCGGTAAGCTACAGAGATATTTTGCTCGAAACATTTCAGGAGATCGAAAGGCACGCGAGTAACGTCTGGCAGTCCGGCAATCAGATTAACCGTCAGCTAGACGTTCGTCAAACATTTCTGCATGCCGCGCGGTGTATGCAAATAAAGAAGTTCGCGTTTGCAGATCCGCGATGGTCAGGATATACCGTAGAGACTACCGTCCCTACGTTATAGGGCACACAACGCGATACGAAGTGCACGTGACCACGTGTACTTCGAGTGTCGCCTCATTTGTCGTTTTCGGCGTATATGCTGACCGACGCTCGGTCGAGATTGGACCGTCTATCCTGCCCGGGATCACCCCCGATTTCCACTCTGAATTATAGCAAGTACGATTTACAGGCATCGACTGGAAACGAGTACAAAAATGAATTGGTAGTCGCGGAACAGTGGCGCGGCAACCGTTCGGACATGGATCACAAGGCATGAAAATTGCGAACGGTGCGGCCCGTAAAATAAAACGTGCGTTCCCGCTGATGGTTCTGCATCCGGACGCGTGACGTATGATTTCCATTTGCCAGAAACGTTCTATATAGCAAGGTTATTTCGAATTCCTGATAATTCTTGATTTAAAAATCCAATTATTCCAGCTTAAAAAAGAATGCGACATTAATTTTTCGACTGCATTTTTATTGTTCTGCATTTTTGTCTGAAGAATAGATGAGAAAATCGAAATGTCGTATCACGCGTATCGATCTGTCGTAAGAAGTCGCAGCGCAGTGACACATATTACGATATTCTGATACTTATCTAGGTCGCTCTAAATTGGCGAAACAGTTTGTCGCGGAAATAGACGACGAATAAATATGAAATAGAATTAACGTCACAAAAGTTATACGCGTACATAGTCACATAAGAATACTAAAAATATTAAAAATACAGACAAATTACATATAAATTATGACATGTTTATTTTTTGCATTTTTAAGCTGTACGACATAAAAAAGACGAATTAGTAAGAAGATAAGAATATCGTTATTTTTAAACGCGAATATCTTTGCACGAAAAAACGTAATTTTTAATCTGAGGTGTAAAATAGACTGCAAATTATCTATTCCAGACTGATAAACTTTTGTCTTTGATTACATATAGTTGTCTAGCATGTTATGATGAAATATATTCCTCCGGAGACGGTATGAGGCGTTGACATCACAAATACATCGTATAGCTTTTTAGTGTGGCCTAAATTTCATGTGACAGCAATTTGCAGAAATGCACATGGAACAAGGGTAAAACCAATTGACATTATAAGTGTCATTGAAACGTAAAGAGAACACGGAACACGTAGTAGAACACGAAAATATAGAAAGAATCGTGCAAAAAGGCATGAAACCAGACATACATCTCATCGATCTCTCAATACAATAATGTATCCGGCATCCCTATTTATTATACATCTATGTATGCGTCCGTAATTATCGACGATGGATTAAATCGGTCACGGTATGATAATTAAAACGCTAGCAATTACATTAAATAATTGGTAATATTAAATTAAATTAAATTACGTTTCTGATATTTGATGCAACTCCGATGTCACATCTGATTGTCATCTCAACAAACTGCGAGTTGCGAGCAAAACGCGCAACGAAGCTACTGCCACAGAAACTTAGGTTGATAAAGATAAAAGGCATTAAATTATTGAAAAGGAATATCAGAAACATTCGTTTTGTAAGAACTTCTTCGTCAGAAAGTGGAGAAAGTTTTCTCGTTATCAAAATAATCAGAAATATAAAGAAATATAAAGAAGTATGCATTCTCCCGTTTGTATCGTTAAAACAACATAAGAATAACGTATCTGATATAAAATTATTATTAATATTTTCTATTGATTGATATGTACGTATATAAAAAAGATGTTACAAATTTTTGATAATTTTTTACCTGATTTTCATTAAATTTCCCGAAACAATCCAAACGGAATTATAAACACGAAAATCAAATTATACAATTGGCAAACAAAGCCTTTATCGCATCTAGAATACTTAATACCAAATCGATTATTAAATACACTACACACAAATTTAGAAGCGAAAATAACGCACGGTACATCTTTCGAAAAGTTATTCAGAGGCAATTCATACGCATCGTTGATTTAAGTAAATTTAACGATAATAATAGATTCATATGAAATGGCAAAATCAATTTAGGTACAATGAAATCAGATAATTTTATTTCGTCCGTAAAAATATAAATAAAGACTGTGAATGGTACCAGTATCCTGTGTCTATTTTTATCTCGTCGCAGATTACAGACAAACAATTCTCGTCCTGGCCGAGATATTTCTTTATATTACTACACGTCAAGAAGATTTAGAACGTGATCGAACAACTTTTTCTCCTAATGTTATTAAAAGTTAAAAGTTATTGTCAATTATAGCAAAATCTTTTTAACACACACACACACACACACACACACACACACACACACACACACACACACACACACACACACACACACACACACCAAATAAAAAAATATATATATATATATACATACGTAATTGCACGTAATATACAATTAATACTAATTGGATCAATAAACGTTTGCAAAATCGCTAACAATCGCGACAGACATGTGCGCCAAGCACGTGTGTCCAAATGTCCCAATATCCTATAATTTTCTCTTGTTAACGCTTTAATTATCACTGTTTTATTCGTTTCGCTTTGAATAATACTGCTGCATGCTATTTTAAATCCACTTTTTGATTGTGACACACTATGCTTGCGCGGAATGGCGATGCACTGTGGAAGCTGGTCGATGTTGGCCGGGTACGATGGCACATCGTAATTTATTAGCCAGCGTGCAAAACAGCCTTTAGTTCGTAATAATTGCACGTCACGAAACGCTGGTGCGTGGGCTGACGTTGCGTAACGTGCGCCACGCGCGTACTTTCGCCGATAGAACGCACACAGGCGCGTATGGCTTCGTGTGATGTTCATTAAAACCTACCCCCCCATAGTGGGACATTGCCAACTATTTGTTGACGATTTGCAGAAGCGGAAAACGGAGAAAGATTGCATACGGGAAACAGAACGGGAGACAGAGCAAGAGCGAAAGAGCATGACGGACAAAATGAAATCTCATTTGGCTCCCATTGTACTAAATAGAGATACAGGCATTGAAGCAAATACACTTTTTTTTTATCACACAATTTCGTTTGTCATTTCGTAGTTCGACGCGATAACATTTAAATTAATTTGTCGACGGATAATTGCCTATATAATTAGAGATAATTCGCGTTTCGACGGTGCGGTGTTAAGTCACACGGAATAGAAGTAGCGATAATTTTACAGTTTTATGAATTGTGCATAATTTGCCACCGCCGCGTGGCTAATTGCCCGCATTAAATTCCGCCGCTCAACTCCGACGGCGAGTGG
The DNA here is from genome assembly GCF_055798465.1 of Pogonomyrmex barbatus. Lineage (NCBI taxonomy): Eukaryota > Metazoa > Arthropoda > Insecta > Hymenoptera > Formicidae > Pogonomyrmex > Pogonomyrmex barbatus. The sequence goes on along the minus strand of NW_028297114.1, from coordinate 120,078 downwards.
AAAGATCGGTGAGCACCGCACAATTCATTCGCGCGCTACTGACTTAACTGACACTTCTTTTCCCGTAGACACGATCGCGTGTGAGGGAGGGGGGGATCTCGCGGCTGAACGCTCTTTCCCCAGGCTCGCAGTTAAATTTCTTTGCAGAATTTATGGAGCGCGGCCACTCGTCCCGGCATTATCTATACGGTCGGCGAGAGCTGCTCGTGCCCCGTTGATTTAAATCTCTCCATTCGACCGTTGCACCGTGCCTCATATGCATTCAAAACGCGTTACGCGACGTGCACCACCGACACATTCCCCCTTGTCGCTCCCTCTTCGCTTCCCCTGCGCGCGACTGCGAACTGCACGCGATTGTATCCTTGTCGATTCCGGCGCATACCATTATCGCGGGAAAAATATTTAATGTTCGGCAAAAACCGGACGACCACGAGTGCCCGATTTGTTATCGGCGTTAACCCTCTTCCCCGGACTGACTTCCCGTTCCCGGCCTCTCTCCACTCTCGATTTTTTTGTCGGCGCGCTTAGGTTCGCGCCGGTAAGCGTTTTCGGCACGTTTCTGCTATGCACGTGTGGGTCTTTTGCTGAAAAATGCTTTTTTTTTTTTCAACGACCCAGTAACCACGCGTCACGTCCACGAGCGAGCTCACGCAAACGATCAGTGAAAATAACGCTAATTATTTTTGACGAGATAGTTTGACATTGGCGTTTATTTAATCGGATATTCAAATGTTAACAACTGGTTTTCATTTTCTTTCGTGTATTCTCTAAAATCAAGTTAACTATACACAGCACGATATCTATCTCTCGCTGACAATGTTTGTAATCTCAGTAGCAGTAAATTTTAGCATGATGTTGCGTTTTATTGGAAGGTAATGCACGAGGGTAGTAACAAATTCCAACTACCTCGCTTATATGGCTAGTTCACTGTAAAACGATGCAAGATTGCTTTAGGAGATACGAGCGCGAAACGATGCTAGTTAATGGCTGCCAGCCACCTTAGGATTGATTCACAGTTACTGACCTGATGCCCTGCTGAGCATCAAGGCTACACGCAACCTTTTCAAAGTTGAAGCTAACGTTACATCAAATATTCAATTCGTCCAGCAGCAAAAATTAAACATCGGCGAGGAAGATTGATACTCCATTTCTAAATGTTCCCATGCTATAATATAATATACCTTCATTACTTCGATAATTCTTTCAACGCAGTCTCCCAAAGAGTGTACTAAATTTACATTTACCGTCCTATTGCCGTTAAATAATTACCTAAGATTCCGAGCGTTAAACGGGAAAGCTGTAATAAATCAACGTAACGAGAGTTATCTCGATGACAATAACTTACCCCGTAAGGAACGGCAAACGCTTTGTATTAATAGCGACGCGGAGCATCCTGATCTACGACACCACTCATCACTTGTTCAGTATTCGCCTAATAAATTCACCTTTGCCTCTAGTTAAATACTGCATTTCGCTCCACAGAGAAAATAAGCCCACGCTCTACTTCTAATAAAAAAGAAAAAAATATTATGGGAGTTTGCGGAGCCAAGGTAACATACAATCCGAGATTCGTGAAAGAAGGGCAAAGGTTACAGAAGAGAAAACAATTTTTTTCCGTATACAAAAGAATCGATAAGACCTAGATTGTACGTATACGGCGTAACATTCGGAGCGTATTTCCAGCGTTGACCGGCGGAAAGTTTACTTTTTGCATGAAACAAGATCTCAGGAGTCCGCGGAATTCCATAGGGAGAATACCCTAAGTGATGGAGTGGTCCGCTACTCCAGGTTTAGCAAATACGACACACGAATAACCCAGTTGGCAGCCTTTTACCGAGGGAAAATCTATCATTATCCTTCAATAACCACGGTTACCAACGCTAATCCAATTAATTAAACAGCAGCTGCTAATTCTACACCGCCATATGAAGGATAATGATGAGTTACACGAGTTCCCGCCAACTTTCTGACCGGTAAAAAACAAGTTGTAATCCACATGTACAAGTACTGACACCTAATAGACAAATCTCGTAGCGCGCAATTACGTATTTTGTCACTATAGAGTTTTACATGCAGTGTGGAAATTTACATGTATTGTATTACATAACTCTTTCCAAGATATTATTACTACATATATATATATATATATATATATATATATATGCAATATAATAATATAATATTACAAAATATATAAATAATTATCTATGATTTATTTTATCATATAAAAATTAGTATTGCCAAAGTATTTTTTCCTAGTTTCAATTTTCATTAATTTACTTTTCCAGCTACATCATAATGTTGATGAATAATTTATTATCAAATAAAAGCATAGCAATAAAATTTACTTTTACTACAAAAAGATTGATTATCGCGTTCTGCTTTTATAAATAAATTCTGCGAGAGTGGCTGAAACGCTACAGGAAACTTGGCGGTTGGCAATAAGTCTAGAATATAATTACCCTTCTATGTTTGTGTGTTTTATATAAAGTGTCACAAACTTTCCTGCCGCGTAAAGGTATCGTGTTGCCAATTATACCGGGTTTACGCAATTATTAAGGCCCGCCATTACGTCCAACATGCAAAAAGAAATGCGCGACCGAGTAGTTTATTCGCCTCTACAACGTCGTCGCGGTAATTCTATAAATCACTTGGTAAAAATCCCATCGCGTTCGTGTATGCATTGTTGCAAATTGCAAGAAAAAATATCAGCTAATAAGTGTAATAAATGACATTGTTATGATAATAGATATATATTACGTTTCTTATCTAGAAAATTAATTAAAGATGGATCGTCACATCAGATCTCATTAGTGCCGATTAATTATTAAAGTATACTAACGACATTAATTCTACAAGTAGATATAACATTGTCTTTAACTCAATAAAGTGAGACATCGTCTTGCTTTGAATTAATCAGTGAACCATAATCCTCATCAAAGTTCCAATTAGGAAGATGGATTCTAAAGGTCCGTTCGAGATAGACATAACTATTAGGATCGATTTTCTTTCTTCACAGAGCGTGCACTTGCTCTTATAAAAGTAGAATGTACGATGCTATAAACATGCTGACACATAGAGACTATGCACGAGAAAATAAATAGTTAGGTAATGATAGTGTAATATTAATCGACGCTTTATACAGTTGCAAAAAAGCAGGAGGATTAAATTTACGCCCTCTATATATGCTGAAGATTACAGGGTGAAGAAATGAACAGAATAAAAAGTACGAATTATATATTCGCATAAAATTCAGGAACTATGGACACTGCGATAGGACAGTTTGACCAGTATCGTATACAGGTCGGCTTTAATTCACATTTGGCTTTCATTACAATATTCACAGTGCGGGTAAGAAATTAATAATTCGTCACGTAGCTTTTAAAATTTTCAGAGAGCGCGCTCCGCGCGGATTCAATATATACGGTGGCAAAATAAATGATTCCAATAGCGATGGACTCGCTATTTACGCGGCGATCGAAAGTTGTTACACTTTTAATTTATCTAATCAATTGTGACTAAATAATTGTCAACTAGAAGAACGCAAAAGTTTCAAAAATTGTCTTAAATGTTTCTAAAACATTAAAGAAACAGAAAAAGAAAGCAAGCGTGGGGCAACAGCTGTATCGAATAGCTATTATGTTTATCCGAATATTGATTTTTTCCTATTTGCACATTATAATTACAATCCGGATATTGGCACAATAACTTTTTCATTAGATCGATCATTACATCGATCAGTACATTGAAATATATATAATACATTTCATGCAGGTTTCATTGTTTTCGCCTAAACATCCCTTCGCAATTCAAATTGTACTATCCACATTATAATCCTATATTATTTTTATACATCAAATATTATCATTCTCGTTGCAATAATTATTATATTAACGATTTCGAAATGTTATATAGACCATTTGTAATTACGCGCATTGGTTGAAATAAATTATTCCTCGATAAACCACGAAACCCCAGAATAGGAAGTCCGATTGTAAACAGTATCAGTAAACTTTGTGTTAAAATAAAGCACAAACATATCGAGCAAAGCTCATGGCGTCAGAGAGAACGGAATCGCGACTGAAATAATTCTCGCGATTGCGCGACGTCAGGCGATGAGGATTAAATTTTTTTCATTCTATTCCTATCCGGCCGGGTCGTTAAATCAGTTTGTTCAGAGCTTCGGGGTGCAGTGTACCAAGCCCGAAATACACATCTTCATGCACGCTGATGACTACAAAGCGCGTAGGAAGATTAACGACCCCGTGACGGAAGGAGTTCGATAAATCACCCAGTGACCCTGTCGTTGCCGCCTGAGGTTTAGCTTTATTGTTAACCGACAAACTTACGGCCCGAGCGCAATATAACTTGAGAACGGTGGACAATAAAGACATCGGGAATGAACGATCTGAAATGCAGAAACTTATTTTCCGCGTCGCGCCCGCGTCGAGCCCGCGTCGAGCCCTCGCTCATTCTTAACTCGCCGCGTTATAATCCACGAAGAAGATTGAACCGCGGATAAGCAAGATTTGGAAAGCGTTGATGTTCTTATACTTCTTACAGTTTAACAAAGTAACTTTGTCGTATCTCGGTATAATCGCGATTTTATCGCTCTAACGCCAGCGTGAATTATAAAATTGCAAAGATATATATCAATTTAATAAAATAAAGTAATTATACATGCAAATAATTACATCATCTAATTAACACATTTATAACGAATGTAATTACGAAAAGGATGGGCCGAAATTCAACATTTTAAGCTTACTAAAATCATTAAAGGATTCTAGACTTTCCCGTCCGGACAGCTTCGTACTTAAGAGCGACGCAATTAAGTATACACCGTGCATTTGAATGGAAATGAAAATCAGAGCAAATACGATAAAATTAAAGATATGAATTTTGGATTAGCTAAAAGACTACATTGATAATACTCTAATCCGAATTCGCATAACGCATTGTTAATTTCTGGTTTTGCGTATTAAATTATTAATAATATTATTCGAATAATTATTATTAATATAAACGAGATAATATTGCGTGATACGCTGAAAACGTTTTGTAGATTTAGTGATTGGAAATGGCAGCAATATCCGCTGTTAAAGTTTCAGTGCGATTAATTAGAATCGATACAAGCGATGATATAAGCAGTAATATAAGTAACAATATGTATTTTATGTAAGAGAATATCTTACTTGCGTCACAAGTAATTATTTTCTACGTATCGCGCGATAAATCTAATATAATGCGGCAGATTTTAATGTCGCTTTGATTGAGGAAAATCTTAGTATTGAGACGCAACGCGCATTTATATTCACGGCACGGTGGTCAACGATGTTTAATGGTAAATTCGCAATTATGCGGCCGATTTCGCGTAATACCACGTTACCCGCAATATGGAAATCTTGTGCTGCGTGAGGATAATACCCTGTCATACTCACGAGTGCTGCATAATATCATATTGCAATACATTATAATCGTAGGTGCCCACGTCGGCCGCGGGGCCATTCAACCGGCACTAACCTTCCGTCGGGGTCAACTTTTCTCTATCGTCGGGAAAACGCGGTCAAAGGGATAATATCTTAACTCCTTGACAGACATCCCGGTCTAAGTCAAAGGGACATTGCGATTGAATTTATCAAGAGACGCTGAATATCCCTGTGAGGGCGGGATTTCGCAAGGAAATCCGACTGCACTTCCTTTTTGCAGTTTGAAGCCAGATAGGTACCTCCTCTTCCGACCGCGCGCGCGAGGTAACGAGTTTTAACAGGTGGTTTCCTCCCTTGAAAATTCAGTTTGCTGTATCCAGAATAATCTGGACTAAAGGTAGATACGCTCGCTCCTCACGCACACTTCGGACTCGTCAAACTTCCGCCCAGGTCAACCAACCGAGAGAGAGAGAGAGAGAGAGAGAGAGAGAGAGAGAGAGAGAGAGGGAGGAGGAGGAGGAGGAGGAAGAGGAGGAGGAGGAGGAGGAGGAGGATATTACCTACTAAACTTCACTTTAAATTTATGATGAAAACGGATCCGCGCGTGAAGATGTTGAATTTAATTCGTATTTCAATTAAGATGAATAATAACAAGCGTACTCGCGTATCAGAATTTTCCCTCGCGATATACTTCGTTCTATAAAATTAGCAAAGCATATCATGCGGCGCTTGTTACTCAGCGTTTCATGTCGCAGAATTTACTTTATAACTTAGACCACGAGTCATTGTCGTCGTTACCGGCACATTGTTTTATCCGCATTTACTTTGCCTGCAAGAAATTTCAATACATATCTCATACTTCGCTCGTATCCGGATTTTCTCGTCGCGCCTTAATTACGAGAAGTAATGTGATAACACGTATCTTACGTGTATTACGAGAATTCAAATTAGTTCTGTGTTTATTCATATTAAGAACCACATAAACTTTTAGCATAAACCGCTAGAAACTATATACATATATAGCTTCGCTATACGTATGTATCTGGTAGCCGAGATTGCATTTAAGCTTCCATTTGCCGCACAAACCGATCGAATAACCTAAATGGACCCGAAATAACAACTCGTGCGCGCGCCGACGGAGATGGAAAGCCGCGCGACTCGGGCATTTCTTCGAAGCGGCCGCGAGTTTTACGAGACTTAATATCGATGTTTCTCGACGGTAATTCGTCGCAGCCGGCTATCGTTCGCGCGGCATCGCGGACCAAAACTCGATAAGGCCAATTCCAACGGGCTCGAGGCGCTTGCGTGTCGTGACAAAGCGCGATCCGCGTGTAAGGTGTGCGAGATCTGCGGTATCGCGCAAATCCGGTTGATACAAATGAGGTGTTAACCCCTGTTAGAGGGGACTGAACGCGGGGTGCGTTTCAAAATTCACCGAGATACAGGGTGTTTTTGTCGATCGCTATCGGATCGTAATATCGGGTACCATCGCGAGGACTGACATCACGAGCATTGACCCCATCCGAAAGCTTGCTACATTCCAGAAAGATATATGTATGTCGAAGAAATTGTTAACGTCTCTGTTTCCACTTTGAATATGTCGTCACGTCTCGCCGTCGAGGCTCGCCGCGAGAAGCAGAAACGAAGGCACGCAACGCGTGTGTACCTTATTCTTTCCTTTCTCCATTAATAACCATACTTAAACCTTTTCAGTCGTATGCCAACTTTACATGAAGGAGCAATTATTTGCACACACCGCGCGTGCACATGTGCGCCCCAGTTCGCGTATTGTTATAAAGAGCGTAATCTGATTATTTAAAGCTAAATAATAATAATAATAATAATAATAATAATAATAATAATAATAATAATAATAATAATAATAATAATAATAATAATATCGGGGCACACGTGGTCGTACGCGAGCCATACACCAATGTGCGAATCAAGCATATCGAAAAGATGCAAGAAGAATCGCGCAATCTTGATGCGTATAAACTAAATTACGCTGAATCTATAATCTTCAAAGGAAATTGAAGAAAGTTAGAGCAATCCGACATTGTGTTCTTTGTCGCGTGTACACGTATAATTTAACGCTGGTGACTATCGCTGTGTCGATGCGATATACCATCGAAGTCGGCGTTGCATGCAGAAATATCGGTCCTCGATCAAACAATCTGCGCTTACCACCCTGCATCAGTAAGTATGCAAGATAGCCCGAACCCTAGTTTGCCCTCGCGAAATCACACGCAAACTCAAATTTCGTCACGTTTGTGTAGTAACTTACCGCTCTGCCCGCTCTGCCCACCGTGTCGCCGAATATTGACTAAACATGAACGCGTTCCGTCGTTGTCGTCCACAAGGCATTCGTGATAAAGCAGATCTTGCTCGGATCTCAATTCACGGAACGATGACTCGCGCAGCACCGTTACCGTTTTCTTTGCCCCCGTCTAAAGTTTTATACGACGCGTTCGCGTCGTAGGAGCCGTATAAAATTATTATATAAAAATACCGCCTCGCGTCGTTATAGACGAAGCGTAATTTCCTCTGCCAGTCCGCACACGCGCGCGGAACAACTCTCGATTATACCGGAGAAAAATACGACTGAAAGACCGTTCCTCTCCCGTTTCCACTTCGCACCTAAAATCGCCCTTAACGCGCAACTCGATGCCATTCTCTTTCTCTCACTCTCGGGGGTGCGATATTCATATGAATGACCGGACAGTCAAAGTGATAAGATATAAGTCGACGGCTGGTGGCCATCCACGGCTATTTGCATAATGTAGGCCCTCGTTATATACGCCCATTAACTTCCGCGCCCCCTTCTTCAACGTCCGCTCGAACCTACCGTCTCGTTGCCGGTGTTTCCCGCCCGGCTCCGCGAACTCCCTTCATCGCCGACCTACCGCCTCATCCCCCTCAAACTCCCTCGACGAGGTCCTACAGGCCATTTTCCACGCGCGGGTCGCTCGAACGAGGAGTTTACACCTCGCTCGCAACCCTAATGCAGCGATGTTTTATTGCTGCACGGCGGACTCTCTCGGGAGATCCATATTATTTTTATGCGCTTATTATTACACGATGTAACGATACGTAGAAGCATATATACAGGCTTGATATGGAGAATGGAAGTGAGTGAAACTACTCCCGCTACAGTAGTAATTCCTTTTTTTTTTTGAAGGCTTGCTCGAACACCATGATGGAACCGAGATTTATTAGAAGTTATAAAGAGGGAATGGGATTCACTCTTTGAGTGAACTTTTGTTATCCCTATGGCAACACTGTTACGAAGTACGTTATACATGAGATCGCGATTCACGCCAGACATTCTTTATAATGTTAGTTTCCCCATTAAGATTGTATACTGTGCTTCTTACGTCCAAATTAATGAAATATGTTATAAAATAATATTAAAAAGTCATTCTTGTAACTTGTCATGATCATTATAGACAGCAATTTTAGAATGCACGGAACAAGGAGTGTATTATTGCGGCATTCCGAGAGTCACCACGCGAATGGGGAGTTTAACGGCGGAGATAATATCTCGGTTGTACGTAACGGCCTGCGGGAAACAATCGCCGTGAGAGAATCTAATTTCTGGCCGCGAAACGCTCTGCTTTAATCTCGAAATTTCTGCCGCGGAGAAATGATATTTTGCCCGGTAATGCAATTTAATGGTTGTTATGAAAAATCCACGGAAAATCGACGACGCGATGCAACGAACACGCGGTCGTTACGCGAAAGTGTCAATTTGTACGCCGATATACCCCGTTATCGTTGGTTTTGAATGTATTTATTACCAGGCGAGAATCTGTATAGCATTTAAATAGGAAAAAAATATGTCCAGAGTGGCTCTCGCGCGTTACGCCGCTTTTCCATGGTAAACAAATAATTATCGTATAAATTAATCAAATAAATGTATCGGTAAAAGTGAATTAACCGTGGCAATTTTAGAAAGACATCTGTATGGCATCGAGAAAAATTATTTTTATAATGTTTATTAGTACTGCGTGTAATTTTTGTAATAAAACATCGTATATTCCAATTATGCTTTTTCCAATATTACGATGATCTGTTGCTTGGAGGCTTTTCACGTCATGATTGCATCGCAACGCCGAATGCGATTGAAGGCATCCCCAGAGTAGCGTTATACTAACAATTTTTTCCATTGTCGATGAAACAGAATCAATACGAAAATATACGTTTGACAAAATATTTAATCAAATATCTTTATGTTTTTTTTAATAAATTCAAAATTGTATATATCGCTAATCTTTTTTTCTTTCTAATTCCTTGCCTCACAAAAGACCGTGCTTTTTAGATATATTTACGATCTTTCGTTAAAAAGTTGTAATAAATTGTCGATAAATTTTTATTTTCAACGCTTCTCCGGGAATTCCTTCAATGATTGCCTTGTCTCCGACGAGCAGCCACGATTTCCCAACAAAAGAACCAAGGAATGTTCGCGCTCACGGTCGCACGTGCAGGCACGTCGCGTTAACGGATATAAAACAGCAAGGAAATGAATGAGCTCTATAATCGAGATTCCTTTCGGCGCAATTAATAGGACACGCTTATCTCCCGGCGCTTAAATCACCATTCCAAATCTCTTGTCGCGCTGACTTTTCTCTTGGACGTATTGTTCCGTATAACGGAAGGCGGCCACGTCTAAAAAGAGAGAAATGGTGTACGAAGGTTTATTATTTATCTGCTTCTTGAGTCCTTCCATTGTTTCCGCTTAACCCCCCTCCCCCTCTCTCCCTCTCCCAGACCATAATCTTGCGCGCCTCGAACGCAGTTAGCGCAAACAATGCTGTGCACCGGAAATAAACCACTAATTAGAGGAAGCGGCGAAGGCAAGCCATCGTATTACAACGTAGACGGATTAACTGCATTAGGAAATTTGGAAGTTGGCGGATGTCACCGCTAATGTCCTTAAACGCAAGTAGAGAAAGTAACTTTAAACAAATTTTTCCTCTTTCGCGGATAAACATCGCATTCTTTAATTAACTCCGCATTTCGTTGTCTCTTCATGCGAGTGTTATGTAGTTTAAAAGCCGGGAAAGCTAAAAATTTAATCGCAGTCACACGAGTAATCCTCTGGGTTTCATCAATTAGCAAAATTATTTATATATGTAATTCTCAGTAAATGGCAAGTACCTAATCATCTCGATTCATTGGGGAATAAAATTTTAATCCAAACTTAAGAAACTTTCGTGCCTCTTAATGGTTTATTTTGAAAATGCGCGTGTATTCCCCGCCTGTTCCCTATTGCCTCTACGCTTCGTTAAGAGTTTCAGATTACATTGTGCCAAGACCTACGGCATTAAGATTTCTCGCAAAGTTCGACAACGAGAAGTCGCAACGTTAGCAGAGGAAAAAAAGTCTTTCGCTTCGAGAATTTTTCTTATAAATTAATGGCCAATGTCTTCTTAATAGCGAAATATACAATGAAATTCCGGCGAAATATACAATTGGTTTTACTTTATAACAAATTGATGAAATAAATGTTACAAAAGAAAAGTTAATTACTATATAGCCACTTTCAGTTGCATGTGATTTTCATTCGCTGCCGACTACTTTCCGTAGTCATTTGTTTTGGTTCCTTGAAGGGTAGCGAGACGCAAAGTCAGCGCATTTTTTCGGAGAACATGTCGTACTAACCGAAAATTTATGTAGGTCAACGTTCATTCATTTTCAATATGTACGATTCTTCTGTCACAAACTTTAAGATCTTCACTTCAACAAAAAAGAATTGCATCTCAGCATGATAATAATTTCTTTTAATTACTTTTTAAATTACTAATTTTTATTATTGGTTTTTACGCTATTGTTACGAAAAATGAGTGGATAAATCTGATTACAAAAAAAAAATTTTAATAAAAGACAAATTAACTTAAGAGTACGTATTTTTACAAGACCCTTTTGACAAAAATTATCTAAAAAAGAATGTTAGAAAAATTATATTTGAAGAATACTATTAAAAATGCATATAATTTCCGATTTTATCGTTAAAATAAACGATATAAAAATAAACAATTAAAATAAACGATATAATTATCTCTAGATAATAGATCTGAATTGCTAAAGTATTGAAGTAACTAACCTCAAAAGCATACAGCATCTCCTCTCAGCAATGGAGGCGAGTCAACCTCCATCATTTAAGGGAAGGCATTAACCTTATTAGGGCCGCTACTTTCCTATTACGCCTTATTATTTCTCATTCATCTTAACAACATTTCCATACTCCAAATTGCGATCCATTATTACTTACTACTTACGAGTTCCCGTATAACATCAGCTCTGCTATAATCTCGTCTACTTACCTGAAAAGAAAAAATAAAAATGCATATTAGAGAGATGCTGTAATAACAGGGATGATAGTGCGGTGAAATACGATAATTAGAGAAGATTTTCAGAGAACTAATACGTTTTCCAAATATCCAAAATTAATATAAGTTTAAAAATTCAATGTTATATTATAAAAGAATCAAGGGTGTTGTATCAATTTATTTAAATGGTTTAATTTGTACACACACACACACACACACACACACACACACACACACACACACACACACACACACACACACACACACACACATATATATATATATTTGTGTAATTATTATACATGTAATAAATACTGGTAACGTAATATTTTTCTCTTTATAATAAAACCAAGGCAAATATAGTAATTGCTATAAATTCATTAAATTTTTTAAAAAATAAATGTAATGAAATAGACTGAATTAAACTTGAAAAAAACATATTCGTATACGCATAGAATATAACATTGCATACAATTTTAATTTATAAAAATAAAATTATAAATTTCTGACAAATAATGAAAAGATAAAATTGCAGAAATCATACAATACTGTGCATGATCTTTAGCTAATATATTTTTTTATTTTCAATGCTGATGGCTAAACTTTCGTGGTTGATAATGCCAAAGCTTTAAAATCGCGTTCGACGAGCGGGCGTGAATATTTAACGGAATTAAATGCAGTTCTTAAAGCCAGTGAAATTATAATCCATGAATTTTGAAACAACGTTCGATGCGCGCATATTATGGAGAACATGAATAAGTTTTGAATAAAACGCAGGGATTAATTCCATCGATTGGATGACAAAATGAAGCAGGAAATTAGAACATCTCTTTGAATATCCAGCTATCTCTCTTGTTTATGTATTCTACGAGAAATAAATCCGAAAAATATTTGTTTGTTTCACAAAATGCAATAAACACACATTGATAATTATATATTAATTCATAATATTTACAATTGTTGCACGTATACGAGCACAATAATCAAAGGCTGAAATACAAAATAATTATCATAATTTCAAAATATGAATTTCCATCTCTTCAAAGTTTTTTTTTATAACGTGTCGATCGAGAAGACAGAAAAGGTTCGATAATTTTATCAAATGCAACATATTGTGTGTGACATAAATGTTGAGTTAGATAACAGACGAGCAAAAAAACTCAAACGACCGACGCGGAACGACGTCGCGGAAAAATGGTGGACAAATGACGAGGCGAACAATAATAGGATTGAGACGCAAGACGAGATTTCATCGATAAGGAGGCGAGTCTAACACTCGATAATGATGCCCTAAGAATGAGTCAACCATTGGGGTTGGAAATCGAACCGAAGGATTAAAGCGGAAGCCATCATACACTCATTCGGAAGCTCGACTAAACGATAGGGTGATGAGCAGCCTCCATTATAATTAATTCTACAAAGCGATCAATTAGTACTCGTGTATTTTGCATATGACTGGTACGCGAGGGCCGACAAAACGCGAGTGGCATAAAATTCAATTCGAAAATTAATGGAGTTATACTCGCTCTAGATAATAGAGAGAAAATGCGTTTGAAGTTATAACAGCGATACACACACCGATTAAATGGATTACATTAACATTATGTAATTGTCCTCGTACGGCACTCATACAGAACCGAATGCAATATTAAAGCATATTTATGTAGCAGACTTTTGTACTTGTTTGTTAGATGGGAAATATTGTACTTTTATTTTGTCAGGTATACTCAAAGGTATGTAAATATTTACATCTGTAAATAGAAGAGGGACTGTAAATGTTACATGTACGTTGCATAGCAATGTTTGCATGCAAAATATACGACTATTTACCAAATATCCCGACATTCCCATAATTTTGTTACATACATTTTAACAAGTAAAAACTGCCCGATATATCTTTATTACACCAATTTATCTGCCACAATGGTATGTAACAATTTTTATAAAATAATTATGTAATAAAAAATTATGTACAAGTTTTTGGTTGAAAGAATTCTTATTATAGTAATGCATTAAAATTACATTTAAAATGTAAACAGAATTACGTGTTGTCAGAATATCATGTTGTCACAATTTACACTTTTCTATCAAAATTATTATCGTTATTAAACGCTAAAATATTAAAACATAGAAATATAAAAATAACAAAATTATTTTCATGAAAATTTCGAGCTTGTATCCTTTCTAATGCAGCGTTCCGCGCTAATTTATCCTTTAGGAATTCAGATATGGTATCCCTTGAGGCCTATATTTATTATAGAATATCATAGTCCCTTATTATTCGCGGTCGCATCACGTATTATATATATATATATATATATATATATATATATATATATATGTCACTATCGATACCTTCTGAGAAAGCCGAGTTCGACCCCACGTCGACGACGACGCCTCGTTATTTATTTGTCGTAGCCTCGTAATGATAAACTTCGGTTGCGGCGATACGTGACCGTGCCATAGGTGCTTCCGATACAAGGGAATCGCAAAGACAAACATCTATAGACATGCAACACGTGTCGGTAAGTATCTAACATACGGATAGACAAGACGGTAAATAATTTAGTACTCACGGCCGCCCGGCAGTCTGCCGCCCTGTCTGTAAATCCGCAATATACTATACCCCCCTCGCAACACCCTCCCTCACGTCTCATCCCCCCTCCCCCGCCCCCCCCCTCTAGATTCTACGTCAACCGATTTACCCTTACTGTTTCCGCGAAATCATCCTCGCACCCTTCGCCGACGCGAGAGTCAATTACGCACCCTTCCCTCTTTCTCGGATATGACGGCGCGTAATCGCGTGCCTAATTGACACGAGTACTTTTCGACAATGCCGATAAGCCGCGCGACGATTCCGGATTAACAATAAACCCGGAAACCCGGTGGTGCGCGCGCGAAGGTATTTCGTGTCGCGTGTTCGAGAGAGCGTCATTCCCGAGCGTCTTCGCCGTGATTGCACGCGATATTGTTCGCGTTCGACGCGCGCTTAATTCCTCGTCAGAAATCAGACGAGAGTAAAGGCAAGGCGGAGTGCATGCACCCAGCTGCCGCTGTCGCATACGTATCGTCGCGCTCGCGCGTTAATAGAATGCATCCGCGCGCACTCGGAGAGGCAAGAGGCAGAAAAGCTGGCGCCCTTCGGCATACAGGCGTGCCAAAAACCTTTTGTTTCCTTCCGCGAGCGAGAAACGCCAGATGAATTTCCCCCGTGCGCGCTGCAGTTAAGACGTTACAGTTAAGACGTTATTACGCTACAGTTATCGCGTGATATTAAATTCCGTAAATTTCGTTCGCACGGAGGCGCGATGCCGCTTGACGTTATACATATCGCGACTTCGGCTCGTTCGCCGGCGCGGCGCGGCAGGTTCTCGCGTGGAAACAAGAGCGATCGAGTGATCTCGCTCACTCGTTCAGGCGTTGCGACCGATGCGATCGACACAAACACGAAAAGCGACTTACCGAGAAACACCAATGTGCATAATTATTTTAGTTTCCTAAATACTCTTCATCAAATGTATCATGTTGTTTTAGCTGCAAACAAAATCGAAGTTGTATGTAGTAGAGTATAGAGAAAAAACGCAGAAATGCATATAACGTGAGATTTCTTTCAGATTGTCGTGAATTTAACGCGCGATAAAAATGCCCCGTCAAAAGGTGCAGAGGTGCGGAATAGAATGGAAATAAGAATCGGACATTGACGCGCTACGTGCGAACAACACAGATGCGTCAGCGGAAAGGCCAGTTGAAAAGTTACCGGCAAGATCAAGAACTTCCTCGCATCTTGATACAACTTCCCAAGGAGCTTAATCCATTTCCGTCTGCACGTCCTAGAAACGCGTTGGATTTACAACGGCGTAATTTATAGGGTCGTCTTCTTTTATCCCCGCACAAAGCTCGAAACGTTTCTCGCACTATTTGAACTATTCCGGTATTTCGCGGTTATCGCGAATCGTATAACAAAATTGCGCGGAGATGCGCGGTATACCGTCGGAGAAAATCTCCGTCGGCGAAAATGCATCGAAATATTTCGCACAGAAGAGTGATTCGGAAGCTTTATGGTGCACTCTACGCGCATTGTTAATGTTTACTGCACAATGCGCAAAAAATAAAACTTTAGCAGAAGCAAACAAGCAACAAGAATAAGATAAATTGCATAATTCATGGCTACGTTTGCAAACGTTGAACTTTTTAGAATAGCATTATACTTTTTTCCGATACGGACAATAAACTGAATACTAATCTCGCTTCCATAAATTCCCGCTGCTTATAAAAAGGTTAGCGAAGTCGCGTTTCATTGCATTCTATAATGCATCCTAAAGTTAGCTAGAGTTCACGGAAACGACCGTGCTACGATCTACGAGAAACTATGACAGGCGATGTAGATTTAAAGCGTGTCGCGAGAAATGTCTACCGCGCCCTTTCGTGTTTCGCATTCTTTTTCCCCGTGCGCGTTGTAAGGTGAAGGGTCAGAAATCGATTGCTCCTGGAAACAATTCGATATGATAAACCGCCCCGATAACGTAGCGCGCAACAAGCGAGGTTTACAATTTACCTTTCACCGCTGAAGCCGCGATAAAGTGCTCGGCTTGCTATGTAAAGGATCCGCGATAATGAAGGCACTATAAGTCGCGTTATAAACTTAAATATCCATATTTTAATTGAGCACTCAGTATTCTCGACGTTTGCCCATACGTTCCATACATTCGCGGTATACGTGTCAACATACGTTTTTTACAACAAAAGTTCCGTAGAATCGGAAAACAGAAATGGGTAATCGAAGAAGGAGTTCGGTTCGCGTTTGGCGAGCACACACTGCACGAGAAGAGTAAACAAGTCTTACGGTCACTGGGCTCTTTCTACTCGAGCCAGTGTCTCGAACATGTAATGAGTACCAATCCACTGCGCTCAAAGTAAATTAGAACAAGTAGCAAATGAAAATGGTCAGGGAGAGCGCAACTAGCAGATATAAAAAGGGACTGTAAAAGAGTGTAATAGAACCGCGGAGTTTTAATAAATCGAAGAAGATCGTTCGAACTGAAAATATTTTTGCAACGTTTGCAATCATGTGCGTTAAAAGAAAAACTTCTTTTTTTCTTCTTTCGACGATAATGATCCATGTCCATCCGGTTGATTAGTCAGATTGAAATATATAAGCGATATTTGATGCCAATGACAAATGTAAAAGGTTTTGTCACGCAAATAGATACAGAGATCAGATTTATATCTACAGAATTATAATTAGATAAAATGATGTAAAATGGTGTGAAAATGTGTAAAAATAATGGTTGTACAACGGTATTGAATTATTAAATGTAGTAATTAATAATTAATAGAAAGATCAGATTAGGAGTACTGAAATATCATTTGTGCATATGATTATTATATCATATTTCAATCGGTCTATAAATAAACGACTGTTGATTCACTCGGAATGATCGCCGAGCAAATTCGCTTTAACTCAGTGGAGCTCGCCTGGAAGACGCCTAGCAGCTGGTGCCAGTTTCGGATTACGTATCGTCTTTGTAGATTCCGCCAAATACGTATTCCCGCCGTCTGGCCGGCCTGGCACGCCATGCGTTATGTTAAGAAGTGCAGTTAATTACGAAGATAATTTCGAGTCGTATGTTTGCGTGCTGCACATAACGAGCTTCCGACTTCGGGAGTTTCTGCCATGCAAGCCAATCTGCTTTAAACCCACCGCCCAACCACCGCACCGCCACCGCCACCGCCGCCGCCGCCGCCGCCGCCGCCGCCGCCGCC
>NW_028297114.1:0-102454 GCF_055798465.1 Pogonomyrmex barbatus | reverse complement strand
GCCACCGCCGCCGCCGCCGCCGCCGCCACCCGCCGCCGCTGCCATCGCCACCCTCGTCTCGCGCGGCGTCGACGTGCCAACCATCGGCGCACCTTCCAGTCAGTACGATCGTTATCAGGCAGACAGATTTAAACGAAAATCTTTGATCGGATGTCCGCAGGAAAGCACTCGACACTCGATCGACCTGAATTCACCGTTGCCGATCACCGGGATTTCACAGAGAGGACGCCAAATTCAAGGGATCGCAACGCACCGAATTTATCAATCCTCACCAAATTAACCTTCCCATTTAAAAGAGGGAGGAAAGATGTGAACGTATTTAGAAACGCGTGAACTTTGTCGTCCATATAAAACTTTTATCGTTTAAAATAAAATAACAGTACACACTGCATACACGCGGCGTCAAGTGGATCTTTCCGTCTACATATATTTCGTGTATTTTTCGCAAACATGCTAAGTATGCATGCGCGTTTATGTCTTTGAACAAGATTTCCGCGGGGTTATTTCAGAGAAAGGATTTTCGTCGCACTCTCTCATTTTTCCTCAAGAAGAGAGCTAGACGTTAGAATATGTAGAATACGTTGAAGATACACGCCTTCGTTCTGGCCTCATATTTAGCACGGAACGTGATTGTTCCACTTTTATTTTGCATAACAATGCGCTTGTTTTTAACATTTAAAATAAAGCAAAATAAGAAATTGAAGTAAAATAAAATTTTTTGCCATAAATGTAAATAAAATGTCGCGGTAATACATTAATAATACCAAGTTTATACAAATTTAAATAAAGTCTTAATGTAATTAAATAAAATAATTTTCAATTTACGCACTTTGACAAACAGCTTTATTTGTTAAATGGAGTGCACTACTGCGACATATTTTCAGAAGATGTTTCAAAGCACGCTTTGCGTAGCGTTAACGTTGCCCTCTGACCTGTTTTACTAGCAAAAATACCTGAAGAGCCAATATTGTTACTCCGCGTCCATAAATGCGTCTAATAAATCACTCTGCATATTCCACCGTAAAACATTCACAATATGCATGCATCTGTTTTGATCCATGCGTGATAACCGCATGAGTTAACCATTTGTCTTTATTCTTTTCGTAATCCCGCATTTATTTTATTAATCAAAATAATGCTGTCAGAGTTGTGAGTTACGGGTCTATCAGCGAAATTCCACGCGTAAAAAATTTTATGAAAACGTTTCTCACTTTTTATGAGAAACAATTTTTGTATCAACATCGCTCGCAAGCGTCCTTTAACAGCTATATGGAGTATCATGATCGGTGTGGCATAGCTCGTACTCCCAGAGCGAAGTGACGCATTTTTCAAGCTGTCTAATTATTTCGCTCTTGAAAGAGCTGGCGTTATTCAATTTCCACGAAATTTATTAGTCGGATAACACGCTCAGTAATTTTTAATAACACGAGTTGCGTGTGTCGCCAATAATGAGATCTCACGTTCCGAAGCTATCGAATATCTGAAAATATCGTTATAACCCCGATACTTGATGCATTATATATAAATTTTTCTGTGATATCTCGCTATATAAATTAAAAACAATTGTTTTAAACACATTATCAAATCTCTTTTGCGATTGAAATTGATAATATAACTTATTCCCTGTCGTTATAGCATGGATCGAATGAATTGAGAGTTGAATAAAATTTGAGGGCATGATATATGACTGAAAAAATACATAAACATCGATAACCAAATGTTCATTAATTTTTCACACAGCACATAATGCCATTGACGTCGGGAATATATGCGGTATTTACAAAGAAAACGCTGAATACTGGCAATTTCAGATACATATTCGACGGAAATGCATAATTTTTCAGCACCCATATACATACATTTGAGAAATTTCAATGCGCTCGCAACCCGCTCGCGAAACACATTTCCAGATCTCACTGTATAGTCGTTCATATTTCATTGCCACTTTAGTCACTGAATTTACAAGACACACGAATTCCCGTAAATTATAAATTGAGTGAAAAGGCGTACATCTATGTAGTTCTAAATTGCTTTCGCACATGGGCAACGAAGCAGTATCGTCTTACCTTTCGAATTGAACTCGTTTCGATGCTAATTGCAGGTACGATTACGAGATATAATTAAATCAGTCCGAAGATGCTCGCAACTCTTTCCTTTTTTTTATTCTGCAATTAAACACGGTACTGTCCCACTTGTTTCCCCTTGATTTCTCAAATTCATCCCTGGTATCATAATCTCAACGCTCGAGTTTCCAAGAGTTGCCAAGTCGTCGCGCACTTTGAAAGTTCTTTCTCGCAGCTGCGGCAGATTCCGCGATCATCGAGCTCTACAGCCATTGCTCATCGCTGCCGGTCGACCGAGTCAGATAGATAAATTTACAGTTTAATTTGCGTTTAATTAAACGGTGCCGTCGGTGCGCTCTACTTAGAATAATATACGTCAACCAATAATTTCATTTTCAGAATCATTTTTATGATACCACAATTTCATATTTTACAGAATTAAAGTACGTGAAACTTTTGTGTGCGTGAAAAAAAAATGTTAAATTTCTCCTATAGAATAATAATTTAAAAACTTGGCTAGATCTTTGTTCGTTATTGAAATGTATCACAACCGCAAATTGCAGCTACATGTGACTACATTTTCCAGTCTCATTCGTAATTTATCGACACGACTAATTAGTCGTCGCGGATCGAGGATATTTAATTAATCGTTTTATCCTTCAAACAATCTAATTCGAATATGTTCCTTTTGCTTGCTTGACTAATTAACCCATTTCGATTTTAACCCCATAAAATAAATGATAAATAAACGAAGAGTTTCGAAAATATTTTATAAAATATTTTATGACGTATTATAAAATATATATTCGAAACATATATTTAATATATTTATATTATACTTTATTCGGGGTGATACGTATTTCATTTCTTTAAATCCGATACTGGAATCATCGGAATATCTAAAATCTTTCTATTTCGATAGATTTCGAGTTTTCACTACAAACACTTATTAGTACAACTTATCGGTCGCTGTACCAAGAAAGGAATTAATAAGCTGAACTAAAAGCGTGAAGTAGACACGAATAGCGTCGCAAAATAAATTAACGATTTAATTTGTATCTAATTAACGGCTGTCATCGACTCATAGGCTATTCCGTATTGTGGGGACCGACGCTTCGGACTTCCTCTCGGATATTGATTACAAATTCAGATAACATAACAAGCTAACGAGCGATAATTATCGCGCGCGCTCTCCCGTCCGAATTCCGGCGAGTGATTTAATCAACTTCGCGTACGCACGCGCGCGATAACCTTTGCGACGTTGCGTCGTGCCGGTTTCCATGCCGGGAACCGCCATTTCGCCAATTATCGCGCGGACAAGGGTCGGATCGAGAACGATTCGGGAGGAGATCGTGTTCGCTCGATCCGATTTATGGGCGATCGATGGACGCGGACGGGTGACTGCACACGCCGCCAAGTACATTCTCCTCTCGGATCCCCGATTTTCGATTGGTTCGTGCGATACCAATCTTATTCCTTGCGCAGAAGCCAGAATTTCCACGACTATTTTTCGTGACGCGCTGATATGCCTTAAGACGTGACGGATGTCCCGCGAAAGAGATTCACATCCATGGGAACGAATCACGTGCTCGTAACCATGGGCGATCCGACTATTCCCGTCGCGATTTTAACGGATAAAAAAATAAAATTTTTAAACGTTATTACACTAATTATTGTCCTTATAAATTCAATTTCTTTTGTTTCCAACATAATTTAATAATATCATTTATTATCTTTCAATGTAAAATTTTACACTACAATCACATATAATCGCTTCAATTTAACATACCAAATTTCCCAAGCATATTTAAAATAAAAATGTCGACGGCGAAATCAGAAAACAGAAAATAATAAGCCTATTATTAAATATCTTTAGTTAAATATACGTTGTATTGGAACATCAATCAGACGATATCCACTAAATTTAATTGATTAAAACACGATAATGCGCTGTGTAATTATACTGTTGACCATCGCAGAAAAAAGAATACAACAGAAGCCACGTGTGTCGATAATATTGACACGTCAGGCGGTTCAGAAGTTACATGAAAAACAGAATCGCTGAACAAATAATCGGAGGGTATCCGATAAATATATATATATATATATATATATATATATATATATATATATGCAAATATATATGACCATATAATACGTATATATAATACATTGCAAGTTGATTTCATGCAAAAAGTTTATTGTTATAGGATATTGTTTCGAAGGCACAGTAAATAGCAGCAGGTTGCTGTAGTTGTAAAAGGCGGCTAACTGAATTCCTATTTTAAACTCCATGGAAAATGTAAAAAAGAATATGCAAATTTAAACGCAACTGGAATATCGTGAAATTGTTTTTCTTCTTTAAGGCTTGCCTCTTTTTTGACTTGCGTTTGCAAGATTTAATAACATCTACTTGTAACGGCAGTCCGAATCATTAAAGCGTTGGTTGAAAAAATTTAGAATCCGCGCATGAAAAAGCGTATAAAATAGAAAAAAAAACATTATCTTGTAACGAGCGTAACGAGATATCTGAAACGAGGTATCAAATAAACGACATTGTTAATATCGCATATATGTTACATACTTTCTTATTTCCCAACAGAAAATATTTTTATAGTTTAAATAATAAATAAATCTTCTCTAATAAAAAAATTATTGATACATACGAAAATGTTATATGCAGTATAGTTTTACATTCGCGGGTCGAATATGTTCACAAAGAGAAAGAAAGAGAAGCATTCTCATATCCCGAATTATCGATTAATCTCTAGAGATTCATTCTGGATTCTCAGGAATCCGCGATTTACCTAGCTTTACGAGAATACGAGAAATTCCTAAATGGCCGTCGTGTTACATCGTGCATTTACTTATTAAAAGACCCACTTTAAATATGTGCTGTAATATTTCATTCGCGAGTAATAAATGTAGATGATCTCTTCTATCAATTGCCAATTAATAGTTCTATCAATAGTTGCCAAAATTTCGAATATTGATAATATTAGAGCAAAAAAGATTAAATTTTGATTAATCACTGAAATAGATTAAATCATGTTGCACAGTTTGACTTATCATGTGTAATATATGTATCACGTGTCACATTATACATAACTAGAATATTCGATAGCAATTAGAGATGCAATGTATAAAAATATAATATAATAGTTTTATACATTGCATCTAAAAATATATCTTTCGATCTATTAGTTTGTACGTCATTAAATATATTTAAAGACATAAACTAAATTTGCTAATGCTTCTGTTAACATCGAGAAGCTACTCTACTGTGATTAAAAAATTTGTTATTGATCTACGAGACCATAGATCCCTATTGCAGTGTCCATATTAAACGTGGTGGTCTGATTTTCTGAGTTTTAATGATCGGTGTAAACAATATAAGAGGGATGATAATTACAGGCGATCGCATGTACCAGGCGCGATAATGCGGAAATTAATCTCGCACTTTGCTCGTTCAGGTAGGAAAAGGTGTCGCGATGCAAATGTTTACCCGGGGGGATCAGCGCCGAGCGGCCGCGTTACGTGATACGTCGCAAAACAAGTTTGCTTCGTCTAAGAAAGGGAGAAAAAAAACAACAATCAGGGTCGAGAGAATCTGAAACGGGAGTGCGACGCCCGCCGAACTGCCGGAAGTAGAAAAAAAGGTGGGAAGGTGGGCTCTCGAGCATATATTTTAACGATTCCTCTTACGAGCATAACGTACTCTTGGCTCATAGAGCCATGCTTTCTAAAAATAAGGTTTGCGCCGACTATTCCGGGGTTAGGAATATAATGAGTCTTCGTGGCGACAACGTCGGTTTACAAAGAAATCGTTGGCCAGATCGTGCGCACGGCTGTCGCGGCACCTATGATTTGCGAGGAAACAACCCCTGTCCCTGCCCAGACTACACTCCTAATACGCCCCGGCGTCGTAGTCGTCGCTTTCTTGTCCGACGCTTATTCACGTGAACCGTTATGCGGCGTTGTGTGGTAACCCGTCCTGCAAGTCTGTAACGCAGGTTACACAAACGAAGCACGCGTGCGCTCGCGCGCGCGCGAATGCGCCGCCACAGGCGCATGGTTGTCGGTGAACGCGGACGGGTGAAGAAGAAAAGGGGGGCACGCCGAAGTGGGCGTAAAGCGCGAGGGTGTGTTGCACGAGATTTTTGTGGTTGCGTGTGCCGTTGCATGACGCCTGTATTACCCGCGGCATGCCACCGTCTCTTTCCACCCCTGCCAAACACACTAATGCTTCTGCCGATATTAACTCGGCGATTCCTGACCGCTTCTAGGAACTGCGCCGCCATTTTCGGGGTAAACGACGAGGTCGCTGCTAGATTGGGAAGGGGATCGGGGACGGGAGGGTGGTAACTTTAATGATGCGGGCGTCATACACACGATGCTCGATAAGATCCGTCGTCCCCGCGACGATGGCGAGGTGATAGCGAAGGATAACGTCAGCTTATTACCGATCGTAGAATTTCAACGGAATATTTTTGCTAGACGTGTTAAATCGCGATACAAATCGCAGATGTAATTTGTAATACATTTAGATTTCCCGGACTGCATGAAAGTCCAATACACTTTGTCGGGATCTTATTATCAGAATCTCTCCCGCGGACGGTGATGCTATCGCGGTTATCCTATTACGTGAAATTATTGGAGTAGCAAACGTCATAGCCGAAAAAATATGTAACGCGTGAACGAGCGAGCTATCATTAAAATGAGTCATGTCAGCGGCATGCTAAGAAGCTTAGAGATTTAGCAATTTTCCGGAGCGGCAATTTTTTCGCGCAGATAAGACATACCTGCCGTAAATCGCGTTTTAATTTTCTCCAAACGTCACGAGATAAGCATTAAACAACATCCTCCAAATCGTTTTATTATTCTATATTTGTCATTTTAACCGCTTCGAGGACAAATACTTGATTTCTCGCTTATCTCGCTCAAGCTTGCTAGTCGTAAATTAACATCCGCGAATTACGTTTTAGCCGACGTATGCGGTTTCTCTCTTGTGAAAGTGTGTGTGTGTGTGTGTGTGTGTGTGTGTGTGTGTGAGAGAGAGAGAGAGAGAGAGAGAGAGAGAGAGAGAGAGAGAGAGAGAGAGTTATTAATTCTCCTTTATATTTTATTTATTTAAAGCCCTGTCTGAAAATGCTACGCCTATCGCCTCTCAAAACTCCCCGCACACGTGCGGCGATTCCGCATTTCCGACTTTCGCGAAATAAAATTTCAAGTTGAGATTCCGATATCGCGAGGATTTTTCTCCACGACATTTCGCAATCCAATTCGACGCTCGATAGCTCGATCCGATTCGTGGATTTCCAGAGTATATCGACACTCCGAGAGTCAAACCCTTATCGCGACGAAATTTCGGGCGATTTGGGCGCGGTTTCGGACCCGTGAGAATACTTACTTACACGTACGTGGCGCGTTACACGTGCTCCGAACGTATCGTCTCCTGGCGCCGCGAAATCCGGCGGCAAAGTCGTCGCATGTGCGGGCGCGCGTCGAATGGAGTGCATGACTAATGGCGGTACGTGATTAAAACTTTCGTCGTAATTTCCAGCACGTAAAACTTCGCATTAGCGCGGAGTGGAGGTGCGGAATACGCGTGGGCATGCATACGAATCGCCATAGCGCCGGTGAGCATTATGAGGTCCGATCGCGAAGCCACGACTTGTGACCAATCGCAAAATCCGCCCTTATTTCAGCTCGACGAAGCTCAATCCGTCCGTGTAATCGTCCATTTGATTCCCGAGTTCCTACGACCGGCCCGTATCGGAAACACGCGTTTTCACTGCCGATGGAAAATGAATGGCCAATACGTTGCAAAGCAACCTTGGTACATTTGCATATGAAACACGCGCGCACCTTGCAGAGATTAAATGATAGAGATGCACGATTGGAGAGATATTGCGCAGACTCGAATATCTTTTTATCACAAATTTTTATCCTTTAATTATAAACGGCGGAAATAACAGGAGAGAAAACAAACCAACCAACCAATAACTCCCGCTAACTGAAATCAACCTCCCTTTTGAAATGCAATTTTACCGAAATGCTTTATCTTGTCGCTCGGGGGATTTATCTAAATTTCCACAATGATAACTAGGTTTTTATGCAAGTGCTAAAAAGATATATAACACGATAACAGACTAGAAAATACAATGACAGATAAAAAGGTATAATTAATTCATTTAAGCGTTGAATTTGATATACAATACAATAAAAATACGAATTGGATCTAATAATTAAATAATTTGATTATTAAAATTTTTATTAAAATTTAATAATGTAAATTAAATTTATGTCTTTTTTGTTACATAATAATAGAGAGAAAGACCACATAAGCGATTTAACAAATTTTCATAAGAAGAATACGATCACTGGGGTATGATATCGAGTAAAATTGAAATACATATGCATATGTAATTTTGAGAATGATGATTTCACAATGCATTGGTTGCAGTCTGTCTAAAGTTGTCCGAGAGCCACCACCAATGCAGTTTATCTATCTATCGTTCTAGAGAAGTTCCAATCTGTCTTCTCCTACTCCTGCTCCACCTCCATCCTCAGCCCACCCCTCAACCGTCCAATTCCCCGCAGGCTTAACCGGACTTTGAAAGAGAAAATAACGAGCATCTCGCGTTCACCCCGCACTGCGCGTCAAGCACTGCCCGTCCCCCCTTCACCTCCCGGCTAATTCGTTCAGAAATAATAGTCCGACAGTCCTCAAAGCGACATTACTGTTGGGGCGACTGTCGTAGCGTAAGAGCGGTTCGGTCTGTGGAGCTAAAGGCTTATCAGAAATTGCAATCGTCCTGGCTATGTCGCGATGTGTCTCGCGAATAATGCGACTGTAAGTTCGACATATCTGATTTAGCGTCCTATAATTGGAGCTCGCTTCGTTATTTATGTGCCATCCCGATGGCGAGAGACAGAATCATTTTGACTTTCCGTGGCTGGTCGCGTCGAACAATAATGAAAAATGTAAGGATTTGTTGGAACAAAGTTGTAATAATTGTCGTGGTAATAAATAAATTTGATATCGATCAATCGGATAATGCAATCAATTTGACATAAGCAATTTCATTGTTTTCAGCATAAAAATAAATAAATTTGCAATTACTGCACGAATGAATAATTCTCATCAAGCTTCTACGTCGCATGTAATATTGAGATCGGTTTCCAGAGTACTTTGAAAAAATATGCGTACAGTAAATAATATTATGCTGATCTATTACATCATTGCGACTTCATTCCAGAATCGTGGAACGTGTGTGTGTGTGTGTGCAAGATCCATCGGCAAAAATACCGGATAACGATTTATGCAAGATAAACGATGCGCGTTTGATTTTCATCGCAGAAGTAATGCCGCGGTAGTGCGTTTTAATGCTCTCCGTGTTTGCCGCGTTACATTAACAATCGCTTATGATTACACAACGCCGCAGGACGGTCCGAAAACCAAAAGCCGGAGATCCGACAAACGTTCCTAGTTAGCGACACAAAGCAGCAATCGGAACGCGAACCGTCAGAACAGTAACACGCGACTCGCTTCGTTAGGCACTTTCCAGTCCGAATGAAAATAATTACCTTTTTGCTTGGAGCTCGAATGGGACGTAAGCGAATTAACGGCACCCGTACACAGAACCCAGACCATTTGCATCGATGCATGCGCGCGCATGTTCACAAATTTTAGCGAACGTCAAAGGGAAAAAAAAAGAGAAAAAATAGAAAGGAAGAAACCGCGACCAGATGGCAGGTGATAACAAGTTTTTGCAATCTTGGCAGGGAGTCGGGGCGAACGAGCAGATTCTACGTTTAATAACTCGCATCGGGACGCGACGCGAGAGAAAAGGAAAAACGTCGTTGCGGTCACGGGTACAATTAGTGAATGCGTCCCGCGCGGAAGGTAATTGCCTCGAAAACGTATTTCAGACCCAGGAAAACTTGTGCCGTTAATCCGCGAATTCGTTCCCTCGAAAACGCTCGTCCGAATTAATTGCGAAAGACGACACCGAACGAGGTCGGCCAAGCTATGCGGGGGAAGGGGAGGGCGGAGGGGCGCATAGGAAAATTACAGTGTTCCGCAGCGCATTCACAATTAGTAGGTTATGAAGGAAAAAAATAGCGCAGCTGTTTTTGCATTATGCAATGTATAATTCACCATGATCTTTGACACAGCCGCGCGAGTAACAAATAATTTTAACGATACAATGCGACTTTCATTTCACTTTATCACAATGTATTAAAAGAATATTTATAATCTCTGCTGTGCTCTGGATTTCGACATATCAGATGCGACGTATATAAGTAGAGATACAAGTGGGATTATTATTTTATTTATTTCGCGGATGGAATTTTCGTGCATTGTAAATCGCACTAGCCTCTGCTTCCTCCATCGTTTAATAAATCTTGCGTAATCTTGCCTACTTTAACGCATTTCACACAGCCGATGTATCTGTGAACGTGAGTTGAGATTAGTGACGATGAAAGATGACGTTGGTTTCATGAATCCATCTTAAATATTTTATCCCAATGGTAAGCCGATCTTCGGTAAATCTGCGCAACAAGCGAACGGTGCGTATTACGTTGTAATCCGGTGCCGCGTTTAACAACTGCCTGATCGAGTCAGAGCAGAAATCTTGCGGCGCGGTCGCGGTTACAATTAGTAAATGCGATTAGCTAAATGGGCGCGCGACTGCAGACTGCGCGCTAGTACGAGTGCAATTATTACTGAGATTAATTTTGCAAGAGTTATCAGGTTTAACTGAGAGCCAGAGCTTACTTCGCGATGGTTGAGCAACAGCAGACGTACGAATCGCGGAAAGTACCTCGGTGAAGTAACGTGAATTAAACGTCATATATCAAAGGGTCACTTGACCCTTTTAATCGCTTAACAGGATTAGTAGTAGCCACGATAAGAATGAGGAGGATTACATGTTAAAAATATCTCACAAAATATTTCTACGTAATATTTCTTTAAAAAGGAATGTCATTGTCACACTATAAATTATATACTAATAAAAAAATAAAAGTTGATATGATTAACTTTTGGTGTGTTTGAGATTAGACGTGATTCCTTCACGTCTAACTTTCGCCTAACAATAAAATAATTAACCATTAAATATTTGATTATTTTTCTGCCAATATCGATCGTATCTCGCTAATATTAAACATTAACACTGAATCGCAAAACAGGCATATTCTTCAAGCCCTATTCCGTGATTTCCTGGTAAGAAGTACAGAAAACGAGTCGAGCTATAGTCGCAGCGACCTACATCATCTTCCTGGAACTTAACCTAGTACATTCGTAGTTTCAAGCTCATCGTGGTGCATTTAGAACAAAGTTCGTGAACGAAGTCGTGTAATGACAAAGTTCAACAAGCACATCGCATGCAAACATACCGAAAACAAGATTATTAAATATTCGGGCAAATCTGCGTTCACTTAGAATAGAGTGGCTGAGTTCGACGTTGGTACATCTTTATGTGCACAAAACTTTAGTTTAGTTATACGTATTCCTAGTATATAGTTATAGAATTATTCTCATTTCATTTTATTTTATATATATGTGTGTGTGTGTGTGTGTGTGTGTGTGTGTGTGTGTGTGTGTGTGTGTGTGTGTGTGTGTGTGTGTGTGTGTGTGTGTGTGTGTGTGTGTGTGTGTGTGTGTGTGTGTGTGTGTGTGTGTGTGTTATAGCAAAATTGTAACGTTATCCTCTCAAAATATAATTTTATAAAGAAAATAATCTTGCGCTTTACATATCTTTACCTTCTACCCTTTTAGCTATATAAGTGCGTTAGTAAAAAAAACGCGTGTTCATGACATGTTAATGTCCTGGGAAAGAAATGTAATACGCGCGGCATAAAACGTAAAACAAGGTTTAACATAGATTGTAACGGAGTATCGACCTAACGGCAATTTTGTGCGGTAGGAGCTCACATAGTGTTTTTACTCACACTGCCACTTTATCTGATCGCTGCTAGCTGCACGCAGATAAGCGTATATTACAGCGCATTGTATACGATTTCCAAGGATATAAACTGGCTATCGTTATCATATATACCGTACGATTATATCATTCGTTAAAACGACAATTTATACAGCAAGCATAACCAATCTGAAGTATTTTATAGCCACATAAATAAGTTGAAACATTTTTTTATCCTCTATCGTCTACTAATATCTATAAATACTTTTAGAACACACACACACACACACACACACACACACACAAATACGTATAATTTTATTAAATAGATTAGGAATAAATCCGAAATAGAATAGTATTCGGATATAATACATATCATCTTTCGCCAAAAATACTTTTGTTGAAGATTATCGAGATATAATTTTAAACTTCTGTCACAGAGAATTTTTGGCACTGAAATTAAACCACATCGAAGTTCACTGAACAGAGTGAACATAAATCTTGTACATACACCTCTAAGCGAGTTTCAAATAAAAGTACGGTAGCTAAAAATCAAATCGTTGTGGAACGACAAAAGACCGTTCCTCCACCGTTTGGGAGGGACTCGGTCTCAAACCACAGTCCGAGACTTCGGTGTGGCTTGGGTAGATTCGGCTACGAAAACTTTTCTTGAGGAAATACGATCGTAATCAGACCGTGCACCCCCAGTGGCGCGCGCCCGGCATCCCATCGCTAAAAACTCGCCAGTCGCTAGATCGTTAAAGGGCGAGAATCAAAAGGCGCGCACCGGTAATCGGGACACGGATTACGCCATTGAAATTTGTGATGCCTGACGGCGCGGCTAGACGCGACGGGTGTGTGTGTGTGTGTATGTGTGTGTGTGTGTGTGCGCGCGCGCGCGCGCGCACCCTTTACCATCCTATATCCCTTTTCAACCTGATTCTCTCTCTTTTGCTCTCTCACCTCCCTCTCCTCTCTTTGCGTTTGCAACCCATCGTCCCCGAAGCCGCGAACGCGTATTCCTGCCAGTGTCTCCATAAATATGCATTCCGTTTAATGAGACTCTGGTAGTACGGAGAGAGCACGGTTTACGGGCGAACGCAGTCACATTGCGTACACGCAAACGAATGCGCGCGACAGCATACAGCATAATGTCATTGAGCGCCATGCGTCATGCCCGTTCTGTGCCTTTCGAATGTCGTCGAGACATTATCGTCCCGCGAGATTATTTCGATGCGCGTGGAAAGAGTGTGCGAGATTGAGATAAGCGATCAGAATATACGAGTAAATATACTCGAGAGATAATTTGTCGATTGCGTATCACGAGTTGGGGTCTCGGTTGTTCTCATTCGCGATTTTTGAATTGGACACAATCGATACCTTCGATACCTTTAAGGAAAACGGGGTTTCTAAATCGGTCAAAGAATCCTTAGATAATGAAACGGTAATTCACTTGAGACAGTACCGCGTCTATACCGCGTGTGAGAAAACCAATAGTTCGCTTCATCATCCCGCAGGGCGCAATTTGCGGTGCCTCGTTGATACGTGTCTATATCGAGTCGCGAAACTCGGGCATGTTACGTAGGTATACGGTACAGTTTATCCACATTTTGCATAATGTGATCGTTAACCTTGGCTATATTCGTGGTAGAGGAGCTTCCTCCGACGTGTAATCGCAGATACTATGAATTAAGGGTGCAAAGTGTGCCGCTAAGAGTTTCACTTCCGAGTATACCTCCGTTCTTACTAATTAATTAATTCTATTAATTCCGTATCGTTCTATCTGTGTGTGTATATTGTATCCCCGTTTATTAAAATATTCTCTTAAAATATTAGGAGCACGCTAATAAGCATATTATATGATTTAGATTGATTACGTAACTTGTACTAACTCGTGTTTATAAGAACTTTTAATCTCGTGCTGTCGGCATCACTTGCAATAATTACGGTAGTAAGTTGTGGATGAACTTCAACCCCATGATCGATCGTTCGTGCTGCAGG
Source organism: Pogonomyrmex barbatus (assembly GCF_055798465.1). Classification (NCBI taxonomy): domain Eukaryota; kingdom Metazoa; phylum Arthropoda; class Insecta; order Hymenoptera; family Formicidae; genus Pogonomyrmex; species Pogonomyrmex barbatus. The sequence goes on along the minus strand of NW_028297114.1, from coordinate 88,458 downwards.
CTGCTTTGGAGCTATTTGCTAGCGGGATCGAGTGGAACGTGCTTCGTCCAATTTTGAAGTTTAACAAACTCTCTGGACGCGCACGCCACGTCGTCTTATTTAAATTACATCGTATAAGAGATAATCTTGCGCGTTTTCTTTTTCTGGTTAATAACCACTTACCGTTTTCTAATTAAGTAACCGATTAAGGAAATTTCTCTGTGCGCCTTGATAACGACAGATCTACGATGGGCAAAACTGAGTGAATCGCAATTAACTTTAATCTCAAGTCGTGTTCTCTTTGTTCTTGAGAATTACTCGTCTGCATATAAGCGATATGATGCGACAGCCGCGGAAAAGAAGCGAACAGGGAAAGGGAGCCTTTTAATCGAGACGGCCGCATTTAAGAAGACTTCATTACGTTTCTTACTTTGGTGAGATGACTTAACTTCGGTTCTTCACTTTCATTAAAACTCGTGCTGACGCTTCATGGTCGAATAGTAAGATCCTAGTCTCTCAAGTTTTTAATTGAAGAACCATTGCCCTTTGCGCTTCTAATTAATGTATCTCCTTGCCTCTGCATATCGAGGGTATAGATAGCTTCAAATCAACTTTATTTCACTTTATAAAATTATCGAGTATTAAATAAACAATTTTATTCAAGCATAAATATTTTATATAATTTATCAAAATAAAATTTATTTCTTTATAAAATATATATAGACTATGTATAGATTAAAAAATAATTTTAAGCATTCTAATACTAATTTCATAAATTTCATAAATTAAATAGAAGAAAAACTAAATGCTAATAATTAAATAATGGCGAAACGGTTGATTTAATTAAACACATTACAGTAATTATCATCATGCTGTCTAATTGATTCATTGTATGTTTGAGTTGATTCATTGTATGTTTGAGTTGAAAATCTGACGCTAATTTTATGTCATTGATATTGGGAAACAGTTTTAATTATGAAAGAGTACGAGAGATAATAAATTTTACGCACAGAGAAATATAAACTCCAACTAATAAATCTCTATTAACGTTGATATTCCATTTGTGACAAATAGCTTCGTCTTACGCAAACCACGCAGAAGATTTTCGATATTTCGTCCATAATATCGATAATAAATCAACGGGTTATCAATATTCTCACGCCTCATCCTAGAAAACGTCATTCAGATTTGATGTCGTGGTTAGAATTTATTTTCGCACGATCAATCTTTGCGGGCAAACCCGCTATGTTTCACGAGATTAACTTGTGGTGGTTAGAGGAAATCCGATGGTCCAGTTTGTGACATACTTGGGATGAATTATATCGATTTTATAATCATTAAATAAATAAAACGCGTGAATGACAGTTATTTAATCAGGTCACGTTAAAAATACTTAAATTCAATCGCACCATTTTTCTTCCATCTCTTCAACACACATCCAATGTATCGCGTACTTCTCACAAAGGAACGATGCGTGCCTGCAGCTGCCTGCTAGCAGGCGTAAGATTGATCAGGTGGCGCGAAAAGGTTTCGAAGCAACAAGTATCATTAATCTAGCACCCTTCAAAATTAACTAACAACGTTGCTGATACATAATTTTATTTTCAAGTGATAACAGCTCATCGGACATAAAGGAAAATTGAAATTAATTATTCAATGCGTCTTAACAGATACGGATATAAATTGACGATAGCTCTTAAGGCTACAGCTCCGAAATCATCAATCATTTAATTCTTTAGCGTGTGAGAGCCCGACGCGTTGATAAAATTCGAGTGTCCTTCTGCGCCCGGCTAAGTCCTCCGACTAAATCCGCTATGATACATGAGATTGACCGGCGGTCGAGAGGATCCGACAACAGCCTCGGCTCGCGATGTTTCAGGCCATAAATTTCAATGCGAATATCGATCGACTTCGACTAACCGTGCGCGTGTTGCAAGTCAAAGAAAGTGTGTGCTTGCTTGTACGGCGTTGATTTACGTCGGATAATATCGAATTACGATCGCAGGAGATTGTCGATGTGCGGTGTGACCAATAAGCGGTATTAACAATGAGGAGAGAAATCGAGTCGACGATTACAAAATCGACAACTACTAACTTAACTACAACAAGTTTTTTTATTTCGGGCTCTAGTCTCATTGAATCTGCGATCGATATTGTTAGTAGTTTGCATTGTTTTTTTTAATTTAAATTTTTTTTTAATTTAAATTTAATTTTTTAATTTAATTTAAATATAAAAATATCTTTAAATCGGATATGAATCTATTAAAAAACGAACGATATATGCGCTTATTGCAAATATTCTCTTTAAGATTTTCATTCAGCGATCGTATCATCAATATGATTGGAGAAATCGTTTCCCAGAGATAATCCAATTTAATCATGTCATCGGAATTCAATCCCTATTTTTTGCTAGACTATTTTTTATCAGAAAGTATGGAGTCACCTAATTTTTTTTTGTTCCATCAGATTACTAATAAATGTTATTATAATGATAAGGATAAAAAGATAAAACGCTAGTAAAAAAGCGTTTTATCTTTTAATCTGTTTTAATCTTTTAATCTTTTAATCTGTAATATTTAATCTGTTTATTTAATTAATCGTTAAAAGGAAGATTTCTCAATCTCGAAAAGCCTCGAAAGTCGTCGACCAAAATAACGATTTCAAGATCTGCAATAGCGTTATAGCGCGATCTATCGCAGATATTAAATGTTATGAAGTGACAGGGCCAGGATAAAAAAAATTGAAGCGACTGAAGAATAGAAGAACAGAAGTCATTTGTACCACGAAGCGCGAGGTAGTCTCAATGGTGGTTGCGTGTTGCGTCGGCCGTGCCGAACCTGTCGTTCACACGCTCGCCGAGTTTTTCAACCGCCTCGCATAGATAACTTTTATTCCGTAGTTACCAATCTTTGATTGAATCCGCGTCGTCCCGGACGACCGGCTGTTTGCTCGCTTTCGATTTGATCTTGTTCCGTACCTTTTCACGCGACCGATTTCAAAGAATGGCCGATAAAATAAAAGTTAAGAATTAAAAATAACTTTAACGATGTAACTGTATAAAAGCTATATACCATTATCAATGTGTAATCTGCAAAAATTATTCGTATAAATAATTATGTCGTGTGTAGTATTCATGTTGAAATTTATTCCAGATTTACTTTTTCGTTCTAAATTTACTCTTATTTTTGATAGTGGTTGCATAAACCGACAAAGGAAATTTTAAATGGTATTTTAGAAAATATATTACAGTTCTTATCAAGAAATCTTTAAAATTTATAAATTTCCTGACTTTTCTATGTTCAAAGTTTATCGAATGTGAGAAAGAACGCCGCGTGCGTCTATATGCGCCACACGATGCATAAAATAATTGATGAATCTATCTTCATAGATATATAGCTATCGATAACCCATCAAATATAAAACTGGACCATCAATGGCCTAGAGCAGCATATCTTGAGGAAGACTATGCTACCATCGCATTTTGTACAAAAATATTTTATCCTTTCCGAATATACCATTATTTGCTGAAATAACGAAAAATTCCCTCCGTTATTCTGGCCGAATAACGACCTACAGAGCGATTCAATACGTAATTCAATACGATCAGATGCGATGTTTCACGTCATCGCGATTAAATATTTTTCGTTACGTCAATTCCCCTCTGGTGTTTCAGTTCGAAACGATAATTGACGGAATAAGAGCAGATCTGTGTGACTAGCCTACTATCTTGGGATTCTACGATAATTTAATACTGTATATCCTTTCAACTTCGTTGGATAGAAACCCTTTTATATCCTGATTACAGACCCTTCATTAAATCCTCACTTTCCAAACCCTCGTTATTCTGGCTGATGAACCGTTTAGAGTCTCTTCGTTCTCTTTGCGACACCCTTCTCAACATTTTGTTCCCAGACATTTTCTCGATATTCTTTCTCGCTCATCAAATGTCACGAAAATAACTTAAATACCTACTGTGAAACGAGTTTATTTTTACTTAGCTTTACAATCGTTTCGCGGTGCGCCGCGAAATATATAACTCGGTGAACTTTCATTTTAATTGTCTTAGACCAGTCGTGTTTCAAACACGTTACATCACACATTAAGACGTATGTATAATCAAATTACGAATGTGTGTCACGAATCACAGTTCGTTTTAGTCTTTCTAATTTAATATCACACGGCAATATAAACGCGCAATGTACATATTTTGTGCACTTTCTCGAACGCAACATTAAATTAACATCTTATACAATATAAATAATATTTTATCGTGCGCACGAAACGAATGTGAATTAAAATATCTTTGAGAATTTGAAGATATGCAATACACATGTATCAATTGCCACAAAAATAGATCGATGGATATTATTATATATATGTACAAAAGTATGTACAACGAGAGAATATAATATTCAACTGCAATCGCGTTTATATCATTCATCAAATATCGCTAAGAATAATGTTCCGCGTCCACATGGCTCTTTTGTGTTACGAGAAATGCGTTTCGCTTGATATCCGATTGCCTTGGAACATCGAGTCAGTTGAGGAAGGTACACGATTCGCTGACATTACTTCTTCTCCAGGGTCCCATGATCCTTTACGCGATCAACCGATTTCTTCTTAGGACTGCTCTGATTTTTCTACGGAAAAAAGGCACGTATCGCAGGAATCCTATCAAACTTTTAGCACTTAAACTTGTTAGATAGAAAAATGAGAGTTTATATATTAGTTATATATTAGATAGACTTTCGATAAAAAAAAACTCAAAAAAACTTTGTAAACGGTCATTAACGGCATTTGATTTTGTAATAAGAACGAGATACAAAGGATAAGTTTTGCAAAGTTATCATTACAGCTTTCACAATCTTCAGAGAAAGGAAGAACATAATAAGAGTAACATTTGCAAAAATATGAAATGGAACTGCGCTAAGTAATTATAATTAAAAAAAGTGCCGAGAGCTGTCCGAGCTAATTTAAAATAATTATCGCGTGCAACGTTACGATGCAGCAAACTAAAAGTTCTAGTGAGGTATGAGAACTCTGTAACAATTACGGAAATATATATCTGTATAAAGAAAATGTTCATTAGTTTTGCAGGATCAAAGTTACGATCGCAAACACACCGCAATCTCCGCGGCATGTTGTAACTACGCACCTATGCACACGTACATACACCGTGTGCAGCAACGCGGCTGCACCGACAGTACTGCCGTAAATCAATCTTGCGGCAATAGACGTTTCTCCTCGCGGTTACCGTCAGCATATGAAAATTAAAACGGTATATCACGCGGAATCTGGTTAGAAGGGACCGCGATTTAAAAGAGCATTACGTACGGCCACGCCGTACGTTTCCCTGTTCCCGCGCGCTCGCGCCAGAAACCAAAATTCATGTCGGCGAATAGCGGTCATGGCGCTTGCAAATATAGCGGCTTAGAACATTTTGCGCGGGTCGCGGTTGATGGTAGCACATATTATCGAGCTTCTGTCTGGATCTCGAAGGAAATAAATTTGAATTTTCTGGCTAATAATGTCCCTCGGTCGGTCAATTCGATAAGTCTCTTCGGCCCGCAATGCGGATCATTAATATTAATATTAAAAAGCAAATTTAAGATAAACAATATCAATTTGATAAAATAGACACTACGTGTCGATACTTCTCTTTTCTCCCAAGTCAGAGAAATATAAATACCGCGAGAGTTTCTCGAATACAATAAATTCCAAACTGTTACCAACCACAGTCACGCGCTATTATCGAATTCGCGCGCTCGTAGACGAAATTAACGTTTACGGAAAAGTTATCACGAAGCGGGTGGTTGAAAACGGGACATATTTCATTATTACATCGGCGACGTATGCCTCTCGGAAGTCTTTCCGTAGAATATTACGGCTTTTCGAACCGCAGTCACTATTATTTCTGGCCTTATTGTTATCGAATTTGTTCCCACGTACGCTTGTTCGCCTCCAGCGGCAGTATCGGACAAGCGCGGTCGCGCGCTATCGGAAAATCTGTATTAAAAAATTACAATACATTCCTCAAACGCATACGAACGCAAATCTAATATTTCAAGCAACGTATGTTACGTTACGTGTGTTAGCAAGATCGTTTTCCGAACTTAATTAAATCTCTGTTAAATGTTAAGTCGGGCGTTAGAAGCATATTGAGAGTGCCGCGATAGCGGTAAACTTGCGTAACTTTCAGTGCTGAGAATTTCGTTTACGTAATATACGGAGGAAATACATAACAAGTAATCATAGCAGCTGGTAGAACATGCTAAACTCAGACGGAAAATGCTAGAGAAGTAGCTGAAACGAAACTGAAGCGTTTCACGCTTTGTATTCAATGGCCAAAATATAATCGTTCAAGTGTCAAATAAACCTACGAAGCGCTCAACGCGCCTGCCAGAGTATTAAGACCACAACCCGGAATCTGCTGAATTTAAGTTAATTTCGTTACAAAAGTATCATGTTAGATTCGTACCACTTAATTTCCGTCCATTATATTCTACTATAATTTCAGAGTAATCTATATTACAACCCTGAGTAAAGCCCAATCTCCGTTGAAGTCGACGGCGGGGTCTCTCGACAAACAATTTAATCATGACGACGAGTTTCCCTTCGCCAACTGGGACTAAATAACCAGAGAGAGAGAGAGAGAGAGAGAGAGAGAGAGAGAGAGAGAGAGAGAGAGAGAGAGAGAGAGAGAGAGAGGGGGGGGAGAGAGAGAGAGAGAGAGAGAGAGAGAGAGAGAGAGAGAGAGAGAGAGAGAGACAAGGGATATGTCAAACGATGTTAATTTCGGGATCTCCTGACCGGCGCAGATTCCGTGCATAAATCACAATTAACCGTAACGCTGAAAAGCGGCCTCGCGAAAGTCTCCCGGCAGCTGCACTCCGGACGATTGCGGCACGTGGCCGAAACGCTTTGTTGATAATTAAAACTCCTCGGGGACAGAGACGAAATGAGAGACGTCGTGGACAAGGGTAAAACGTAAAACGTAGTGGGGACGCGCGCGGAGCATCGACGGAACCGAAGGGGTTGAGAAATCCCCAACCCGAGGGGCTTCCGAGGGGTCGCGCTGCGAATGGCGACGTCACCAAGTGCCACGGACGGCGCCAGGGATACACAGGAGTCGCATAATGGGCAGGCACTTACGATACAATTTATCCTGCACGGAATACCCAGCAGGGAAATATAATTATGCCGACGACGCGACATTGTGCTCGTCATTAATGTGTCTCGCGTGTTCCGGCGCGGTTGTCTGCTCGCGCGTAACACGTGTGAAAGAGCGAGTGTTGAATGTTGCTAAGATGCGACGTGTTTGTGCGCGTGCATTTAACATACGTCACTTGCGTCGGTATGCGATTGCGACGAAGAAAATATTGATAATTTCATTCTTTTCTAATTCTAGAAATTTTTTCTAAATTTTTGGAAATTGAATTTAGAAATGATTTGTTGAATTTATTAATTTAAAATTTATAAAATAGGCGCTCGACCGATTTTGTGAGATACGTCTGGATTCTCGCTATTGTCTATACAATTTCATCCTTCCCGAACAAAACGTTATTTAGAATACACGCAGAAGGAAGATTTAAAGAGAAAAGATTTCAAAAATTCGGAAGAAATATTCTTTCTTATATTATATTAAAGTTAAAAATGAATTAAAATTAAGAAGAAGTAATACATAATCTCGACGTTTAATCTTGTTACCGAAAGAACGAATTTATTTTCTTTTCATTAAACTCGTCTGCTTTAATTGTCCTGGTGAAAATTAATTGGTATATACTTGCTTAAAAATATAGAACATTTACTCGTCGAGAGGATCGCAAAGTTCAAAGTTTTACTGCTGCGAGAAGTTTGATATTCACTTTGTGAACACAAACTGTTCTTAGACTTAGAATTACTTCATGGTGTGGCGAGTGTCATTCATTTGCCGTAGTTTTTCCGCGGGTAGCCGCGATGCACCGCGCCGGCCCGCATTTTCCAAGGCTGCAACGTGCAACGCGGAAACTTTTCCGCCCAATTATAGGGTTATTTGCCATCCGCAATGTTTCTTAATTTAACAGCTCCATCCGCTAACGAATACATCGCATGCGCGTATAATGAATATTTTTTTTGCTCGCATCGCCTATGAAAGTTATTTCTAATGATCTATCTTGCATGTATAGCATTGAAACAATTTACATTATCGTAATAACAAAAGTTGAGTAAATTCGAACTTGAAAATGAAACCTGATTAAGCGCATTGTACGCATTTAACGGTATCCGGCCACATATTATCGAATAATTATTAATTATAATTATTAAATTAAACTACATAATATTAATAGGTGTAACGATAGCGGAGTTCACAGTTATACGTGCAAATCGGCTGCGCGAATATCGTTCGTACTGCGGATGGAACGCTCTCCGAACGGCAAGTTCGATCCGCGTATTGCTGCAGCACGGTATAAGCACAGATCGATGCAGATAAAGTTACCGCTACATACATGCGGCTTAAGGATCCATTTGCCGGGACGATATTTTACGGAGGGGTGGTACGTCGCGCGGAGGCGCGTTTCGCGATTTCCGCGGTGAACGGTACGCCTGCGGGCTGCAATTACGCGCTCCTTTGTAATTACGCTACACCGTAATTGAAAATGATCGCTTACGACTAAGAGACTTTGATCGCGAGCGAGCGAGAGCTGCATATCCCGTTACTCCCGTACGTCTATAATCGCGAGGCGTTCGATACCGAAAATTGCGTCTCCCAAGTGTATTCTCTTTCGAGAAGGAAGAGAGAGTTTCGCGCGGGACGACATGGTTTGCGACGGGCGGTGAAAATAACGGGCGGAAGGATCGAGATATGGGGAACAAGAGACACACCTGGCGGACCTCCAGGAATGGCGGATGCATTATTATACACAGGAGCTGATACAGGATTGATACAGGTCGCGCGCGCGGAATACCATAATTGGAGGGAATTCCCCTCGAGCCCTATTAGCCGTCTCTCCCGTCCTTCCCGCACGATCGCGCCATTCGTGATTGTTATTCCTTCATTTACAAGGCACCCGACGATACATGATTCACCGGTTACATGGCGTATACCTCCAGTTCTGGCCAAGTACCGGTTGGCGCGAACGTCGTCAGTGATTTAGCCGGCCGTTTGTGTCGTGTGACAACACGATGTTATCTGTATAATCACTGGTTTCTTTGCAACGGTAGGACTTTCTTCGCTAGAAAATTGCGGCCTGGATAACCTACCTCACCCCTTCGCAACATCGTCGACAATGCGCGGAGGGAGACTCGGGGGTTGCTATCGCACGCGGTTGCGCGACACGTATATACCTATAGTGTTACGTGAGTCGTCGGCCGCAGTGATTTTAATTTAGGTACTCTCTGACGAGTGTGGATCGTCGAGATAACGTTGCGCCAGAATTTCACGACCTTTGCATGCGGGTCACGGGTTTCGTTAACTTTGCTACTTGTTCGGTAGGTCGGAAATCGTGTTACGTTCAGACTTGAGTCGTCTCTATCGTTGATTTAATACACGTGAATTGATAATGTAAATATAAGGAGTACTACTGAATCTATTTGTTCGAACATTATGACATTTACTTAAAAAAGACTTTTTTATGATAGAAGAAAAAAGCGGAAGAAAAATATATTACAGTCGATTTGATTGCGTACTTAAGAGAATACTACAAGAATGGAATATTCCCCTTCGTGTTATTATATAACGATGAATCTCTCCGATCTATTTCTACAGCTTGGGACAATCCTATTACGACGAAATGTTCATGCCAAGTAATAGTTATTCAGTCATTTAAATCATTTCAATCATCTCACTACTTTACGCAATGCGCATCACAAACGTTTACAACCGTTTACTGCTAAACTTTATTACCTCGGTCATGTTATAATTAAATTTACAACTAAACTTATAAATACAATAAATATAATAAATTAAATTAGCGTGACAAAATGCGGAAGTATTATAGTTAAAGGCAGAACTAATATAATATTTTCCTAATTTAATAATTATAAAACTATCTTCATAGATGCCATAAAATATTATTTATAAAGCAGTTTGAATCTCACTTAATGTCAATATTCAAGATATCACTCTCTATTAAATAACGCTCTCACATCTTTTACAGATTCGCGTACGCAGTTCAAACAAGAAAGGTAATCTTTAATGCTCGAGTTATTTTCTCGCCATCCCTTTTCTACGCGCTCTCTTACGTCACCCGGCTTGGCCATACCGACGATTATTATTTCCTCGTTTACTACCCCTCGTGGCCGACGATGCATCCGCTGCAGTGTCTTCTACGAGGACACACTGCAGGCCCTCGCATCCCTCCCCCCCTCCCCTGATTTATTCGCGCGCCGTACTGTGACAATGAGATGTTATCTCTAACGGCGTGTGGCACAAGCCGCCAACCCTTTCTCGGTGGCGAAGCTGCCTCACGATGGCCCTAAAACCATCCCTTCCTTACGCGGCACCAATGACTCGTAATACATTATAACGCAAACGCTTCGGTGCTACTAGGCCTACCACGAGGCAGGGCGCTTGTTTATAGACCAACACCAACTTAGACTGCACGCTATTTCGCTCGATCGGGATTTGCGAAAGCGGAATGCATTACTCACCGAATACCATCGTCGGTACGTTCGTTCGCGTACGGCCTGCAAAATTATTCCCGAATCGGACATGTGGCGCGCTCACACTCATCGTATCGTCACGGTAATATATCTTTCGCTATTATATCGTTGCGCGCGTTAAGTTATGGCTCATCTCTAAAGATGTTTAGCCACGAACTGACAGTTGGCCTTAGTTGCTAGCTCTTATCGCGCAATTAGCGCCACTTAGCGCCGAATTATCACTTTCTTCATCGCAATGGGATTTGCGTTACATCTCGATCCAAATCAAATTGATGTTTGATGTTTTAAATTAATTCACAGAGAAGCAATTCGATTTGGCCGGTGTTTTAAATAAAATGTCATATTTTATCTATATCGTATGTCAGCTATCCACGTCATATATGTACTATATTTTGGAAGCATTTATCTCATGACTGTTATAAAGAGACGTTATCGATAAACGACAACGTTGCTCCATCGTGTACAGCACGAAAGTGCTATGTATATCATAGGATGTTCTCGTCGCATAATATATTAGAGAACATTCACGACGAAGATAACTAAGGAAATAGATACATGCCCAACTCGTATTTGTTCGCTGATACCATCCTCGCCATCTCTTGATTATTGTTTGACGTTACGTGGCGAAAGAAAAAATGCAAGATAACATCTCACGTTTCATCGCGCCATTCTGTTAATGTAAAATATTTTTCAAATTTCGCGCCTCGGATAAAAGGTTTCGTCGACCAAAACAACTTTTTTACGTCGTTGGAAACGTTTAAAAAAAGAAAGAAAAAGAAAAAAATAGTATCACTGACGCGCCGATGCAATGTATACATATTCGTGAATAAAGAATAAAGTGATTTTAATACTCTATACCACAAATTCGTGAATTTCAAATGTTTCCGAAAAAGGACAAACAATCTGCGTTAGAATGAATGAAATGAAAAAACAGGCCTGTTATCGAACGGCGGACAAACTCGGATTAAAAATAAGTCGCTTATGAAATTGCATGTCACTGGTTGGAAAAACAAGATAGAAAACGGAGTAAAATCTTGTTATTTCCAAAGATGTGTATGTGTGTATATATATATATATGTATATATATATATATATATATATATATATATATATACATCAATGAAATTTAATATTTGATAGAAAAATTCGAATACTTGCTATATTTTGAGTTGTAACTGCTCATAATTATTGATATTTTGCGATTAGTCGATCAAATAATACAATAAATTTGATATGTTTTTCTTCGAGTACTTGACAATATGTAACGAATAATACAATGAGTATGTAAAATAACTCTGATAATTACTTACTGGAAATCGAAGAGATTCGTATGATTTGTTTCCATCAGTTGACATCAACCTATTGCTATCGGAAAGTTTCTGTCAAATGGAGTGTTCTCGATTGAACTGCCATCAGTCGAGCATGCCATCGGTATCGGATACTCGATAAGAATGTAAAGCGATCAATCAAATCTCAACACGTGTATACGTAGCAAAATAATGGTTAAATGGAGTCCGATTGGCCAATAGTTGTCCACTTTTTCACACGTTTCCCATGACGGGTGCGATAACTAGTAATTTTAACTAACTGCTTACAAACGCTATGATAGTTGAATATATTTAATCACATATTTAATTACATAATGAAATGTCGTTACAAAAGATAGAGTGTGTATGTCACTATTGTAGTTAATATCGATTCATATCACTTCAATTGAGGTGATAATGTCAAGGTATACGTAATGTCTTTATTAGACAGACTCTACAATTCCTAGAAGTTAATCCAGGACGTCCCCGATTTTGCTAATAGATTCTGTTACAGTTTACCGAGAAATCACGGAATATGTTACAATATTAACACGAGATCGAAACAGCGTAAAGTGACAGTGTAGAGACAAAATTGAGTTATCGAGATGCAACTAATAAAGTGATTGACTGCTAACGGAATTCGCTGCTTATATCACGTAGTAACAATAATTAACGATATAAATCGTCATTATTGAATATCATCCAACGTATACAAATGCTAATGCAGACTGAGTGACACGAAATCTGCAGTTTAAAATTATTAATCATTCCTCAATTACATGCGCATATCTCATCAATTTTAGTCGAAGTATATAATTACAAAAATTTACGAGTTGCGATTAATATGTTGGATGAATTATTAAATAGTATTAAATAATATTCATAATATAATCGCAATGCGCCAATTTAAAATCAGCAATGATATTTCCGCGATTTTATCGCGCAGCGAGCACAAGTTGCAACAAATTACAATGTCGATATTAACCGTCGTAAAGCGGAAGTCACTCTCGTGCAACGCGCCCGCAGCTCAGAATTACATCATTCTTTGGTACCGGTGCCATCTGCCTACCGGCTAAAGACCATTACAATAAAGTAACGTTATCTGACTCGACTGCAAGCGGAACGTGGCGGTTGAGATTTTGAGTTTCGTCGGATGGCAGGGCGGGAAAAGGGGGGGGGGTAGTGGTCGTGGTGGAACGCCGAAAAGTGCTTACCTCGGCAATAGTCCAACGCGGTCATCGGACACCTCTCCAGCGGTCACGTTGAGATGAAACCGCCTTTGAAATTAAAACGGTGGAATAAAAATGCGGCGAATGGACCAGATTCTCTCGCGTGCGCGTTTATGGAGGAAACTGATACCGGAATACTCAATTAACTATATCCGCATAGACCCTGATTGCGCCACTAATTACGATGGTGCGTCCGTAATCCGCGCGGTAAAGGGACGCGCTAAGGTTGCCGCGATATCCTCCTGCCGGCCCTGGAGCTGGACGCTACTTCGGTATTCCACTCTCGCGCGACGCGCCTTTGACCGGCCGATTGGCCGAAGGATAGCGGGAGAACGAGCCGAAGGAGCGGAATTGGAAGAACCGTTTAACTTGCGGTCGTCCCGTGGAAGTACCTTCATGAGACGCCTCCAGCAGTCACGTTACAACGAAACGCGATGTTCCGCGATCCCGCGTACTGCACCCATGAGTTCTTTAATGACCCTACGGATACGTGTGAGGTCGTTATTTGCACGCGAGGGAGAAAGAACGTATCGTACGACCAACTCGCGCGAATGTCGCGCACCTGACCGTTTCGATCGGAACGCAATCTCTAGTTTCGCAGGGAAATTTTTCACCGCGTACCGCATGCATGTGGAGTGGACAAAAATGTAATTTTACAGAAATAAATATTTATAAAGTATACACCGAAAGTCGCGTCGCGCGCGCGGTGACGTTTACATCTGCGCGGGAATAATTTCTATCTAATTTGAATGAATATTTGCATGACATTTTAATCACAAGATTACCACGGCAACGCGATATGCCGGAGCATATTTTCCGTCTTTTAAATTCTTAGTAAAGAAGGACTGTTTACATTTGCCCCATTTTAATGTCAAGCAATGTCTGCCTGGGAGTAATTTACCTGACAAATTGCAACTATCCCGTACTTACGCGTCGCAACCTATATTAATGATTACATCACAAAAGCTATTGGAAGCTATCTCCGATATTACGCTGACCAATATTTACATCGTAAATCAACGAGTAAACTGGAGCGTTCCAGCTAGCACATCCAATTCATCCGTTCTTCGTGTAAATAGGGATGCTGATGGAACTGCTGCGTTTCAACTAACGACTAATTAAGCGACAGCTATCAAGGAGCTATCAATCCTTTGAAGAACAAGTAGCGAGACAGACAAAGGCTATTTCCTAATCTCTAATTATATCGTTCGCCAACGAGTGCGATCGGCATAACGGTTAACTCGACAGCATAAGACAGCATAATCGTCCGTACAATTTACGCGCGTCATTCGAGTGCACGTATAACGGAGGCGCCGTATAACGGAGTTGACTGCGCAACGTGTGGTATGCTAAAAGCGATTTCAGCGAAAACTACACACGCGACGGGTAAAGCCTGTCGGTTGCGGCAGATGTATCGAAGTGCGTTCGTCCATGCGGGGCTTCCAACAAACCAGCCGAGCCGCAAGACGATACACAATATGTCGACGCGATGCAATATTCCACGATCTTGCGCTTCCGTTCCGTTCCGCGTTATATCTGGCGATTTTACGGCGTTTCGACGCGATCATGACTACGAACCCGAAATCGTTGAATAAAGTCGTATCCTTTCACCGTGTCCGTACCCTTTCATTCTAACCTAGTATTACTAAACTGTCCGTCTGAGTTCTTCATCCCGCATTCTATACAATCTTTGTGATAAATGCAGTCGGCAAAATATATGATGAAAATATTATTTCACTGAAATACTCGTGTTCATAATCTATAGATATTTTTTTCATACCGTGCTGCGTTATTTTATTTATTTAAAAAGAATACTAAAAAATGTGTGCATGTGTGTGCGCGCGTGCTACGCATGCAAATGCGCATACAGGGCATACAGGTATTCGAATAGTATCCGTGTGCGAACGTTTCTAAAATCTATACTTGTCAGGCGAGTATTACGCGCAACTTCAGTGAGCATAATAAGCAGCTTAGAATCGCGCCGTTGGTACAGGCGTTGTGGTAATTCAAGGGTCTCCGGAGGCTCTCCACGCTCGGCAAACTGCCGTGACGGTCAAGTAACTGGAACGGCCAACGTTTACAAACGTAACTCATCGGCAGATTAATCTCGCGGGTCTTCGGAATGGATCTCTCGACGATCGTGTCTCCGGCGGTCGGGATATTCTTCCCATTCCGGGCGCGCCATGCGCGGTTTGCTTTTTAACTTTCCTCGCTTGCAATTTTCGTTCTACCGCGAAGGCAGATCTTAATGCGCAGCGTACCCCACCATCTCTCGCGGTCGAATAAATTTATTTTAATGATGAAAACCGGCAATTTACAAGCCTTTGGGATTCGATGAATTGCCACTGAAGGGAGATGGGATGTTTTACAATCGCTTCTCTCAGCAAATTGGTACGTCCGTAAATTATAACGATAATTACGAATTTGTGATCAAATATAGTATAGGCCACTTATCGTTAAATTGCATTTCGAATTATGCCGCTAAAACTGTATGTATTATTTATGCCGTAAATTAATTAACAGCTATTATTGTTATAATTTAACATTAAATTATTTTCTCACGCAAATTTCGGCGTGTAACATTAAAAGCGAATAAGCTTTCGAGGGTTGGCTAGGAATAAACAAAGGAAGTACTCGTTTAGAAAGAGGAACCGTGTAATATGCATAATTAACTCTCTAAGAGAAAAAAATTCTTTATCTCGTCTGCGTGCCGCGTCATTCTATTCAACCGTCCATCTCCTTCTTCCAACATAGCTCGACGAAGAGACGACTAGCCGAGTTTCTACGTTTAATTAACTTCGAGCAACATCTTTTAATTATAAGACAATTCCGTGCACGCGAGACGCGATGGTCGCATACTCGGCATTATAATTGTCGGCGAATATTTATGTCGCGCGACCATCCTCGCGTAATGTTGTCGGCGCGAAAAGCATGGTGGCGAGTACACTTTCCGCGCCGCTTGTAACAAGAACGCGCGCGACAATTACATCGCACGTAGAGGTACTTAAAAGAAAATTTAGGAAAAAGCTCGTGGAGATTCCAGTGTCGTCTTTCACCGAGAAACATTGAAACTTTCATTTTGCAAATAGAACAGATCCGCAGACTGAAACGAATCACGAAAATTGTAGCGAAACTTTGCATTACTCCTCGCGACATATTGCGCGGACAAATTTTAATATTTTCTACAAACAATTTTGCTTTATATTTTATATTATAAACAAAATTAATTTAATTTAATTTAATTTTGTCTTTTTTCTAACGTGCGTCGCAACGTGCGTATACGATATATAATTTTAATATATAAAATATTAAAAAACGCAACTTGTTACGATTTCTATTACAATTGCGAACATGAAAATTTGCCTTTTCTCACAATTAACCTCAAGCTCCTGTTCAAAACTTTTCAACTGCAAAGAAGAGGATCGAGAAAGAATACGAAGAATTACTTTAGGAAGTTTTAGGCGCAATTATCGTCGATAGCCGGTACGCTTTGTTAAGTTCGCATAATAGTGCGGCATGGCGGAGTATATCAGCGTTAACGTACGAAAGACTGGAGGACAAATTTCATGCTCCGACGAGTGCCAGTTCTGGCGAATTTCACGGCCCGTCGGATCGCTATTTCCGATCGGGAAGTGAGGGTGTGTCTACTTAATAAAGAATTAAGTTTCACATACGCGTGTATGCCTCGAGTGTGGTCGCGTATCACGTGGCGAACGCGCATGCATCCCGCGCTAATTGCAGCATGCACGTGTGCACGCAGTTTGAAATCCCAGAAGCGAACAGGCGTCTGCTCATAATAGGCCGCGGGCTCGTCACAAACGATCATTATACCTAAACAAGTCTGAAAACTAAAATATAAACGTCCGTTTACAAAACTGAAATAATTTACACGAAAACTTGGGGATGATTAATATGGCAAATGGTACTCGTCGATCATTCACAAACCATTCTTTCCACTCTGAATACATTCGTTATATGCAAGCAGAAGTTATATTACAATGATGATTATAATAGAAGTTGGCAGAGAACATACAAATCGATAAAATACTTAAACTTTTAAATTAAAATCTCTGTTTAAAGCCCGACATTTTAGTCTTGTCCGCTAAGATATTTTCCGCTAACGTTGCAGTTACATTTTCTTGCCAATTATCTTCCGCCTCGTCGATCTTGTAATTATTTTCTATACACTTTTCAGAACGATTCTGTATGTTCCTCATCGAATGCTGATACTCCTGGCTTTCTCAGGCCTGTGCCCGGCGAGCACGAGCGCAAAACTCTCGGTACGCCGAACGTTGAAAGGGATAAATCCATTAAGGAGCCGAAGCGCACAATGCGCAAACGAGCAAATTAGTTAATTAATACTTCGCAAACGCAAACGGCAGAGATACCTGCTCAGTCTTTAGGAACGACGTTTCGCAGCGTCGGCATACGCGCGTGAACCCACGGAGGACAGTAACGAGAGTTACTGGTATGCGTTTGCGAAGCTGCGAGGTTTTCGTTCCGGAAAGGAGGAAACCTGCAAGAAATGGGACGCGAGAATGCGGTCTATGTATGCGCGACACATACAGTGCCATTGTATACACGAGGATACACGTTACCTTTGCCGAGGCCGACATTACGGCCTCCTACCACGCGAGAATTCGGGAATGTAGACTCGGCACTCGCGGGTGTTGAATCGCCTGCTAAATCGAGCCGGGGCAATCTGCTTGAAAATTAGTACCCGGCGTTTCGGATATCGCGTTTTCACGGGTGCCAGGGGTTGGTGGCAAGGAAAGGGGAAGGAGAGGGAGAGGGAAGGAAGAGGAAATCGACCTGATTGTCCTTCGTGAACGACGCGCCACGGATAGGAAGTTATGCCCGAGTGTGCCCAATTCGTGCTCATTGCATGATAAAGATGAGAGCCAGATCAAGCAGTAGTTCGAGGACAAAGCTCGCGATCGCGAGCAAACGCGCTCGAACGAATGCGAATGTAGCGAGTATTTTTTCTTTGATAAGACATGAGACAAGACACACGCTTGATATAAAGTTAATATAAATTTCTTTTTTCGAAACGTCAAATGATGAAATCATCAATTACAGGAACGTACGATATACAGAGGTACAGATTTGTAAATATATGTATGTCCGCGGTGTATTAAACTCAGGGACCTGTAGATTCGCTAAACTCAAATTACTGTGCGAATTAGTCATCCCTGCGGGATCGATGAATTTCAACTCGATCCCACTCACGGTACTATCCGCATTTATCGAAACAAGTTCGTTCGTTCGTTCGTGTTTGTTCGCGCTCCTCGACTTAATCTAACTTGATGGCACATTTATGCGCGTTATTTTCAAACAAAATCGAGATCCAATAACCAAGACTCAACCGAGTAATAGTCTATTTTAGAGAAATCGAGCAAAATTCGAGATAATCAGAAGTTCTCAGCTAAGTACACCATAAGATGCTCTGACGATCGAATAAAATGAAATGGTATAAATTGTGCAAAACTAGTCTATTAGCCGCTAAACTAGCGAAACAACGAAGAGCCCATCTACAAATTGCGAATGAAAATTACAAGAAAAAGCAATTATAATTACGAGTATTGAATTTTCCTCAAAAGGAAGAAAACTTTTTCAATGTCATTTCACATATGAAGAAACAATACATATTCACAAACATCGAAAACAGTTTTATCAGTCTGTCGTTGAACAAACTCGCCGAATTCACTTGTCTATATGTCGCGTTATAAAATCTTTCAGTATTTCTACAAAGAACTAATGAACTGGACGCGCGCCGTGTTTCACGCATCACATGGAAACGATTCGACAATTGACAGCCTGACTAACAGCTGCGAAGTGCGATTAAATTATTATACGATCCGGATGAACATAGTTTGATATTCTCACATTTCCGACGTTTGTTTGATATTTTAATATTACGCGAGCTTGATACGAAATTAAATTTAACCTGTGCAAACACCGTACTGATGTTACGCGCGGATTTATCTTGTTCGATAAAAACATATTGATGTAACATGGATTTAATTCAAATCGCATTCGTAATGTGCTTATTGTTAATTTTTTCTTGTGTGACACTCGATAATTACTTTAGAAATTCATAACTTGTATTAAATTTCAATGGTAAACTCTATTGTAAGAGAGACAAGAAAATATAGCATAAATTAATAATATTATCGGTCAGCAATATCATGTAGCAGATCGCCTTGCTTTGATCCGATATTATAATGCAATATAATTATAATTATAATTTATGCAAATATCGATGAAGATGTACAGTACTGGTTAAACTTCGTTAAACTTCATTGTGTTTTCCAACTTTCGTATCTCGTCGGTGGCAAACTATGCTCAAGTACATGAGTAAGTTTTCGAGGTACTTTCGTCTGCGTAAACATTACTTTCATTATTCATAGCAATTGCAACACAATTTTCCCACACACAAACACATCCGCTTCTGTTTCAATAGTATATAACAATAGAATAATGAAATAAAAATACGTATTACAAATATATTGCAAATAAAAATTTAAACCTAGAAAATCGCAAGATTAAAAATATTATGGCTTATAAATAATCGATTTATGTTCAAGCGTTCAAAATTTTCACATTTAAACAATATTTATGAGAAAAAGTTATACAAGAAACTCTGATACCTCCAAGGGGTACACTTAATTAATTCAATAATTAGCTCAATAAATGCTTTCCATCATCGTAATGTTAATAGCGCTAATTAATTAAAGTTTATTAATGCATTATCATATGACGATGCTGTAACGCACAAAGTATCCGTGACATTTTAATTGCATGCAATATAACGGCGCTCAGTGTTACTCTCCATTAATATTCGCAGAGGTAATTAAAAGCGAATTTGCTGTTTAACGAGTTCTCCAATTTTACGCATTAATTTGCTAATTGAATCCTCTAAGAGAGGAGGATTGATAAAGTTTTTGTAGATATTTTTGCTATACTTGAATTTTAGTAGCTAGCTATAATTCACAAATATCAGCTCTTCCTTGTCCGATTGTAAATAAATTATATTTCAATTAGACATTATTGAAAATCATACCTTCATTTTTTCTAATGATATTGCATTTTTCTTGGGAGTTTCAAACTCATGACAGGTGCGGCTTGCACAAAACTTAAGTTACTTCGAGCTCAAGAGAAGTTAAGAAATTAATAATTTGGTTGAATAACTTTTGCAAACACCGCAGTATAATTTACATACATATTAATGCCTAACCGAGTGTGAGATTAAATTATGACATCGAAATGCAAATTTTAACAGAATTTTCTAGTCACGCGTGCTATTCAAGGTATGCCTTTAACACTCTTCGATTTTTGAGGATTTTAAAACATTGTCATTTTTTGCAACATTGCTTTATTTCTCATGACGATATTTAAAATTACGAAAATTTCGATATTCTCGACGGTTAGGTAATATATCAAAAGAGAAAGTGGCATTGCAATTATTCAGGCAAAATGTAATTACTTTTGTTAACAGAGAATAAATTGAATGTAGTACATATCAAATGTTAAATGATGACATATCTATCTCGACACGATTTAATAATACATTTCATGAATTTCTACATATTATATTAAATGCTCAATACTACAAGTTCTGAATATCATAATTCAGAAAATCTTGTTTTCCTAGATAACTGTCTTGGTAATATATATATATATATATATATATATATATATATATATAATCGCATTATATATAAATATAAATATAATATGTAAATATAAATAATTGCATTACATATATATATATATATTTATGCGATATCAAGTGTAATAATGGCACGAAAACTAAAAATGAAATATTGGTAATTAAGGCGAAAAATAATAACAGAGGACATCACAAAAGATAATCACGTTGTCATACATTAAACGTGCTCCACTTGCAAATTTATTTGCTTCACGTTACGTGATTATTAACGTATGGCAGAACTAGAAATAGCACGAATACAAGTTGTATATACTTCGTATTATATCGTACAAATATATCAAGTTATAATGGCCATATTCATTTCTATTTGTTATAAAAATTCAACTACTTCTATTGATTCCGAAATATATTTCCATATTGCTATATAAAAGCATCGCCAAATGTATGATATGAGAGACGAATCATAGCAAGTATAACATGCGTAACTCGCCACAACCAGTTCGCTGAATAATATCGCGCAACCCGCTCCGATCGTCCGCGCGATGGAAAATGCGCGAGCATCCAGTCAAAAGTTTTTGTATTTTGCATTTCACATTTTTTTTTCTGGTGTGTGTATATATACCGCGTTGCCCTTTCGCGAATATTCCACGTCGGCTCGCGCGCGCAAACATTTCACAAATTACACGGTCTGCAATAAAAAATGCAAAACGTTGTACAGGCCCTCATGGAAATTAGATTTTTGCTTTGAAAGGCTGTTTTGTTGGCAGCGATTCTTTTCAAAAAGTGTTTATCACATGAACATGAAGCGAAAGCTTACAATCCATTTTATTAAAAAATGTCTCGCTTACTTTTAAAAATATTGTTTTTAATGTAAATTATGGGCAATTGCGATATTCCGCGTTACTATTATTATTGTTTAGTACAATTCGCGTGTTTCATCACGCAAAATTGTAAATCGACAACGGATTTCCGGGCCGGCGAGTCAGTCTGCGGTAAATCAGGATTCAATATTCTCGAGTGATGTTAGTACGGTGTAGTTTCATGATATAATACCTAAATCGTACCGCGCGCGCGACGTATTGTACGAGGATGAAACCGAGGAATGAAGCTCGAAACGAGGGCAGATGAAATAATATTGCTGATGGAATCGGATCTGGCCGGAGACTATTCGGATGAAATAAGCAAAGGAAATTGGATGAGGCAGCCCTTCCCCCTCCCCCCTCCCCCCGACAATTTTAAATACAAAATATTTCGCAGGATCGTTAGTAGAACAGACAAGGAAAAGACGGATGTTGCGTAGTCAAGTTGATCAGAAAAGTTAATCAGAAAGTTGGAATCTTAATGTTTAAAAGATAGCCACGATTATGTAAAATTCATAGAAATTATTATGTCCACAAATACAGTGCATTTAAGAGCAACGCGTTTTATAAAGATTTCCTTCGCAGACACAGTTCATACAAAGAAATCCAAATAATTTCGATCTTTCCTCTCATGGCATACCAAGGGGGCAGAAAATAAAAGTCGCCCGGCGATGTCTGCGGTTCGGACGGAATTGAATCGAGCCGCTCGGTCTCAAGCGAGTAAAACAAATCGAGCGATGTAAAATACCCTGCGGAATCATCACTCACCGCCAACAAGTAAACCAAAAAGGGTGAGGATCAAAAGAGGATCCGGGCCGAGCAAAACTACGAATAAATATTGTCCCATCGTGCGCACCACCAATATCACAGAGCAGAGGAGAAAACCGAAATGCATACGAGTACTTGCGAGAGAGTGTGAGTACGGCGGCACACACGGTAGGAGTGGAGTGAGATCGACGTCTTGTTTATCCCACGAGGGTTCGTAAAACTGATCCAATCATCGTCTTCTCGGTTGCAAGGACGAGAAGCACCGGGAATGAACTAGCTGCGAATGGCCGGTCAACGGATTCTCCGGACCTTCTTCTGGCTCGAACTTCTACATTTGCGTGTATGTGTGTGTGTGTGTGTGTGTGTGTGTGTGTGTGTGTGTGTGTGTGTGTGTGTGTGTGTGTGTGTGTGTGTGTGTGTGTGTGTGTGTGTGTACATTGATTTTGATACAAGTTCTATATATATATATATACAGTCTGTATCAAAAACTATTCACTTGAAGCTTGAAATCATGAGGATTGAATTTTTAATAGAAATAAAGTGAAATAATGAAAACATTGAGAACGTTCTATACGTTCGTTATAAGAAGTATTCAATCATGGAGCTTTTCGTCATTAGAAAATATTTCTAAAAAGTATTATTTGATTTGTACAAATCCCGTGATCAAAATAACTAATTAAATTTTATTCTAAAATAATTGATATAATCTCTTGAAAAAAAAAAACTTTTTTTATGAAATTATGAGAATTGAATTTTTAATAGAAATAAAGTAAAATAATGAAAACATTGAGAACGTTCTATACGTTCGTTATAAGAATATATCCAATCATGGAGCTTTTTGTCATTAGAAAATATTTCCAAAAAATATTATGATAATAATATTTTTAAAAAGTATATTGATAATAATATTTTTGCATTTTTTTAGATTCCATTTTCTTTATCTTTTTTTCTCTTAATTTTGTTTGCCTATATTTTATAAAAAAAAATTTCAAATATCTTTTAAAACAGCCTGTATCATATAGACTGCCAGCAAAGAAGATAACCCGCTGCCCGTATGCAAATTTACCGTGCCACCTCTGAATCGTTTCTAGTGGACTCCTGTGTGACATTTAACGCTCGTAAGGGCCGGCTCAGGAAATCGTTTGTTTCTTTTTATTAAATTTAGTATCCCGCCCGAGCAATGTTTTAAGCGGAACACATTGTTACAAAACTGTGAACAAAAACATTATTTTCGCTAGGATATTGCTAGCCGCGACTAAATTGTTAAATTTTGAATGCGTTACGTCACGAGTTAGGTCAATATCTATTTTTCTTTCATTTAGAAATAATTATTGCGAACTTTACATCTATAAAAGTTTATTTGTGTTTTATTCTACTCGTATTAATTTAACAGTATCTCGCTTTTAATCATTTTTTAGAATTTTTAGTACAAACCTTGACAAGTTTGCGTACCAACTTGATAAAAAAATATACAAACTAATGGATGTTTTTTAATAATTAAAGTTCATGCCTAAATATATTAAAGACTTTTGAAGATGTTCCGACTTCTTAAAATGCCACTGTAGATAGATTTAAATATAATTACAGATTTCTACATTTCTGCAAAAGTCATACTTTTTAATACTGTATAAAAAAGGTTCCAACTCTCTTCGTCAAGCTAGAAACTTTAATATCCGCCTCTCAGAGTTCCGAGGTAAAGCTGGTTTCGAAGTAAACTCCGATTGATAGATCAATATCCATTTCCTATCGCAGTAAATTTCGTACTAGTAATAAATATTTCATTAACCGCTACAAAATACATGCCGGAGGTAGCTTAATTTTCCTGATTTGCTTTGCAAGTGCATTGCAATTAGAAGAGCGATTCCGCCAGGCGTCTATGCAAATAATACCCTTCTTTATACAATTGAAATGTAATTCTAACATCGAGTCCGAATAATGCGATATTCATTCATGATAAGTGAAAAAAGATCTGCCACAAAATAAATTCAACAACTTTTTATCTTTGCCATTTTCAAACAAATCTATGTCTCTTCGTTTCGATGATAATCTAAAATCGAAAAATAAGTTTTAATTAACAGCTCGACAGCATTGATACTCTTCTGTTTAATTGTCTGAATACAATTTTATCATATCAAAATCAAAAATCTCAAATAATAATGCTTCAGTTTGTCCGTTAACTTAAAGATAAATGTTAGGTTAAAGATAAATTTCAGTCAGCGGATCAATACTTGGTTCCCATCACAGGAAAGGCTATCTGAAATCGTCATCTGAACCGCGAAAGAGATTATAGACGTCTATACGCGCTACATATCTCCATCGTGATAAGTGTAATCGCGGAATCTAGTTCTTCATGTTTTGAAGAAGTGGGACGCGGATATTTTGCATCCGGCAGTAACGCATCCTGACACGAAGTAAAGCGAATATCGATAACGATAACGATCACCGATCCTCGGCCACGCAAAAAGATCGGGTAGAAATGTAGCAAATGAGATTTTGCGAAATTATCGAAGATCGAGAGAGGTATCCATCAACGCAATCTGTATCTGTGCAGTTTTAGCAAATGTACTTTTGAATTTTTTCGCGTCAACCACTTTCATGGAAAAAAGAGTTAACTTGTCCCCCAGGAAACGCTACGCTAGCATAAAGTTTCTCACTCGCACATCATACTTTGAAATCAAAGTTTTTTTTTTCATATTGACGTCCAAAATTGTAAATACAAACTATCACTTACTTTAACATTATAAATAATTCTATCGCAAGTTACTCTTTCGCAAAATTGGTCTTGATTTTAAATCTCGTTGCTAATACGAGATAATTAAGCTAATCGGATGTCAACTCAATTAAGGGAGTAAAAAACAGTTTCTTTTTCTTTTGCTGCAAACGATTGCTATATAAATAAATGTAATGTGTTAGCGTTTACTGTAAATGTAGAAAGTAAACGTCCTTTGCTAATTAAAGTGTTTCATTAGACGTATAACTCAGATGAAAGGCAAATTTTAATAATACAACATAAAATTTCTCGTCAAAATTTCTGATTCGTCAAAGTCACGAATGCGAGTCGACATTTCAATCCCAAGCAATAAAACAAAAGTTTACTCTCTCTCTCTCTCTCTCTCTCTCTCTCTCTCTCTCTCTCTCTCTCTCTCTCTCTCTCTCTCTCTCTCTCTCTCTCTCTCTCTCTCTCTCTCTCTCTCTCTCTCTCTCTCTCTCTCCCTCTCTCTCTCTCTCTCTCTCTCTCTCTCTCTCTCCCCTCCCTCTTTCCTTCCTCCTATTTCCCTTTCTGACGGAATGCACTTCATTTTGATACCAAGGCAAACATAATCAAGGTACTTCCGTTTCATCTTTGCCTGGCGACAATAAATGATACAAGGCGTTATTTACCGCGAGATATGAAGTATACACGAGATGAGGGCCCTCATCCTCATCTCAGTCTCTATCCCGCCGCATCTTACGTATATATGTAAGAAACATCCATTTCTACCAGCTGCGATTTAAGTATTTATGCTTCCGTGTGCCGACATACGGCACATCATGCCAGTTTCGTAAATGAGTTTTTCATTAACCATCGCTGCGTATATTGAGCAATAATCTCACGCTTTCTCACCCAATGTCTCATTCGTTCGATATCAAACTGGTTCGATATCAGTTTCCGGCCAAGATGGAATCCCCGAGGTTTATTAATAAGCTTAATGAAACACCTATCGATATGAAAATTATCGGGAGCCGTGAAAGTGGGAGAGAGAGATAACTGTCAAGAAACTCGCCTCGATAATTCAACGATTTTCTGCAGATTATCGGCGAAAGGAAAATGAGAAACGGGACGTCGGGAACCCACGCGATTGCTTCACTTCCCGCGCGTTATCGGACCGGACAGTCTAGATTAGCGGAATTGCTTTAGCCCGATGCACGGGCTGTATTAGCAGATGCGGTTTGGCACGATTACCTCCTACCCCTCCTTTCCACTCTGACTGCTATCAGAACTGTTTCGGAGTACAGAGTACAAAAGTCCATTAATGGAAGTCGAGAGGCGCGTGATCGAACTGCAAACTTTGTTTCGCCGTTGGCGCTTAAATTTTTGAGCGCTTCTATTAAAAGCGCCTTGACAAATCGCTTACGTGGTTTACACCGCAAACATTCGTTATCTCTTTATCTCCTAGACGTTTTCGCACACTCAATATTTCACTGTTAGCCGTGATAAATCTAAGCCAAAAATACACGATGTTTACATAAAACATGCAATACACATAGGAATGTGTACCGTAAATTGGATTGGAACGAAGAATCGTTTCGCAAAATCGAACGACACACTGTAGAGATCGAATGTGATAATACTCTCATTAATATAGAAAGAAGGAATCGTAAGGAAGTCCGAAGATTAATTTACTAATACGTTTAAATCGATATGAATGTGCGCGACACGAACGAAAAGATAAAATTTTAGATCGACGATAAAATTAAATTATCTGAAGTGCCATTCAAGCTCGAGAACTTTATACAACTTTGCGACATCGATCACATTCTGATAGTTAAATATTAATTTCTTAAAGTACCGCCACTTTACAGTTGTGTTCATACTATATTTTATTTGAATATTTACCAAATAACAAGACTTTAGTTTATTATATTTAATGTTAGCATATCTATATAAAAAAATATAGATAAATTTGCATAATAGCACACACTCAAATGTAATTAGATAGAACACGACAGAATAATCGTAAATATTCATTATAATATTCAGTAAAATCTCTTTACCCGCCTAATAAGATTACGAAAATGGTCACCATTTCGCTTATCTCAGTTTCCGGCCTGGTTTACTCATCGAAATTTTACCGAAATATCACATAAAATCCTATCATCCTACCTATAATTTTTCGTATCGTGATTACTCACGACAGATAGTAAACAATTCGATTTTTATTGCATATTACGTTATATAGCCTAAACTTTTATGACACTACCGTCCTTTCTTGACACATACTTTTTTCAAACCCACAAACTTGTTTACACCTACCGTGCCGTTCAGAGTTTTACGAAGCTATAATTCAATTTTCATAAGAAATACCGCAAAAGAGCATTTAGATTTATGGACGATGAGCGATCCGCCATTTTATTAAATCAATATCTAAACTTTAGCTCGCTGCTAAATTCAACATATCTTACATATTTAAGTTTAAACTAATTATTAGAGATAAACTATGCATACAAATTGACTAGCTGCCGTCGAATTTAACGTGAGTCGTATTCCGTCCAGCATTTAAATCAAACCTTTTAGCTGTCTAAAATTCAATGCAGGTACTTGTCTTTATCGCGCTTTTCTTTTTTGCTGCGTTGCTTATAATCGAAGGTGCGAAAACGCGATGACAGATTTGCTGAGCTTTTGAATGAAACGTCAGCATTACATATTGTCCAGCATCGGTAAATCGATATCTCCATTATATCACGACTTAGCGAAACCAAGCAATCGCAAATCAGACATCACGCATACACCGGTCTTATAGACGAATTTATCTGTGCCAGCGATGGAGAGTAAAATTTTATATTGTTTTTCCGCTTTATATTTCGGTCTGATCAGACCCGCGCATTGGCGTTATATACAGATGTGTGTGTGTGTGTGTGTGTGTGTGTGTGTGTGTGTGTGTGTGTGTGTGTGTGTGTGTGTGTGTGTGTGTGTGTGTATACATATGCGCGCGCGCGCGCATATATACTTTGCGGACCGCATAAAACCCTCTCGCTTGATGCTGAGGCATCAATATCAGGAGGGCATATTTTATAGTCAAACACACGTTCCCGACGCTATGCGCTTTACGTATGAATTATTCCCGCCATTCGCTGAGCGCACGCCGAAATCACTCAACTCGGATACCGCTACTACACGGAGAACGAATTACACGTGCCGCACTTTGTTAACTTTCAAAGCTCATATCCTGGCTATTGTCGAAGAGCCACGTCACGTCTAAATAATAATATTCATTCAAATATTAAATTTGCTACAATTTAAATAAATATTATCATTCTGAAGAATCTTACAGACTGTTTTATATCCAATAAAGAAATCTACGTATGTAAGATCTCACTTATGATTATCTAAACGATTTGTTATTACAGAAATTTCTACGCAATGATATAGGTATACATAGGTAGAAATTTTGACAATGAAAGCGTGCGTTTGCGGATTTATGCGTAATTTGTATAGAAATCGAATTCCGTAGCTTCATTATAGTATTAATAGCATGTTTAATTACGCGTAATAATTACGTGATAGTTTACAATTGGCCTGATTGTATTTTGTCTGGTATATCGCTTATCGTATACCGACCGCATGTTTCTGAAAATCGTCGGTTGCTGCGAAAATAACATTTTTATTAATTTTATACTTATTATAATCCTTTAATTTCCCTATTTTTTTCATGTGGGTATAATTAACAAGAGCGCTTTTTACATAGAAAAACGCATAAAAGTACTCTCAAAAGAAATATAATATCAATAGTTGTACAATATGTAGGTAATCGTAAAAAAAGAGAAAAAGTCGTTTATCAGATTATCGAAGTTGAATGCAAGCAATTTGTTTGCGATCTGCAACAATAGAACGAATTCGCGCATCTGGCCAAATTAGATCGTATGGCAAACAGGGATGCGTGCGTAATGTCGATAAAGGCAATTATTTTCATTTTCCATGCGAATTGTATTATCACATTGGCCAATCACGCCTGATAATTAGCTATAATGTACAATCATCCATCGAGAATCCGACATTTTTGCAATCAGCGCGATGAATATTTGGCCACGATCTCTAGCGCATTTTAACTGGCATTTTAAACAAGTCGGGAGAGCTAAGCTTAACTTAATTAATCCTGTCTGACAATTATCAAAATTTCATTAAAAAATTTCCTTTAAGAATTATAAATGTCACAGGTAAATGTGAGCCAGCAAAGATAATGCGCAAGAAATTTCAATGTGTGTAAAAATCAAATAGAAAAAACTAACGTGTCAGAAGATTATTAAAAGAAAAATATCACGTCAAAAGGTGAAAAAAAATCACGAGTTGAACAAACATTCAAAACGAAGTAAAATATTAGTTGACAACGTCCATTAGTACGCATCATGTTTATCCATTGAAATAATTATTTCGAAATTGACAGACGGTTCGCGTTAATTCACGTCATATAATATATACGTTCATTTGTCGTATGACGCGCAGATGTGTCCATCCGCAAAGCGACTGAAATTTCATCTCGATATAGTTTACGCTAAGCGAAATATCATCATGATAGTTTCTCGTCACAAAAACCGCCTGTTACCACTAACAAAAAAAAAAAGGAAAGAAAAGAAGAAGAAAATTATCACATCGCGATCGTTTTCGTATTTTCGATAAGATTTTTGTCATTGTTATTGGGGAAAAATGCAAAGTGTCCGCTTATGGTAAGATATTTTATCTCGATTGAAATTAACTCCGAGATACTTCGATGCCTTCAGATAAAATGTCCCATCTTATTTGTACCTAAGTACGGTTATTGTATTTCATCTACTTCCACCGCGAATAAACCCGAGCGCCATTAAAGTTGAAGGAAAGTAGACACAACGGCGTCCATTAGCCTGACACACTATTTCTCCATTACCGCGCGCCTACAATGAGGCGAATTACGAATAATTTTTCATTTTCGTTTCCTTTCCCTCTTCCCGCAAAAGACTCCGTAACAAATTGCGTACGAGATCTTGCGAAAGGAATGAGAATTCACACCACGGCGACGAATCTTCCGACATTCGAAAACGTTGCCGCTCGCGTATCGTTACCGCGTACGAAATATATATGTCCCGTCTACCGACTGGCTCGATTATGTTTTCGCGAGTATAATTTGAGGTATGGCTCGATTACGTTTTCGCGAGTATAATGTGAGGTATGGGCCGCAAGATTTGAATATCCGCAAATTCGCGGTAGCCAGCAGTGATATCGATCGCGGGTGAAGGGACCGCGTGGCACGCGATCGAATCCCGTGAAACGCTGCCCGCTGTCAAACGGGGAGTCATTTCTGTCCATTTATTCCCGCTGAATAGCCGACGATTTCATTAAACTTGTATCGTGCCATCGAATCGTATAACGCGCGATAAGAGAAAACCAAAAAGATCAAGAGACGTTGGCAAAATAATTGAGCGATACAGCGATATCTCGGTCGCTATTAGTTTCGCTAAATGACGAAACAAAAGTTCATACATTTTAGGGATTATGACGAAAAAGCGACATTCACGACATTATAAGAGATTCAAAAAATGAAGGACTATTTTCTGATCATCGAATTTCCCGATACGGATAATGCGAGGCACAATCTGTTTCAATAAAATTTCAATTCTTCGGAACAAGCCGTCGCGACCGGGGACGTCAGCGGGAACCGCAAATAATTGTACCCTCGGGAATTGCCACTTCGAAACTTCGCCGCTAACAGAATCCTTGTAATAGCCGATGACGGGGTGAGTAGATGTGGGAGACGAAAAGGGTGGGTTAAGGACATCGTTCCTGTGCTGGAAACTATTGCTAGCACACTCGCCGATTCGATTCACGAAATCGTGCAAAGAATGTCGAAGTTTATGAAGAAAGAGCACGTGACGTATCGTCTTTACGATTGCAACTTCGTCCAATAAATCTCCCCCGTAAACGCGATCGCCCGAAATGATTATTACCGTCAAATGTGAAATTGAAACAGCGACGAAACTGCACAACTGGGCTCATCTGGTTGATAATCAAATGTACGCCTTATGTATCTATTAATAAGCCCAGAAATTTATAATATTCATAAATTTATACAATATTCTCAAGCATTCAATGGCAATGATTTATCGATGATATCACATTCATGTTAATTATAGTAATTTGAGTGAAAATCTTGTGAAAATCTGCATCTCTCATATATGCAAAAGAACACAAATGCTGCAAATTCACGCAATTTACGCACGCCGCATCATAAACTTCAAAGTTAATTACATGCACATTGTTAAATTATTATTTAATACAATATTGTTGTTAAATAATGTTACAAATTCAGATCAAAGTTAATATGGACAAGGCACTTTTAAAATTTCTGACATTATTATGAATAAATATTTCATTAATTTAATTATTGCAATTAATTGCTAAGTCCGAGTATGCATTCTTTAAACGCGTTTATTAATTACATTTTGCGTTTTAATATATCATTTTATTGAATTTTATGTGCAAGATTGACACTTAAAAATCATTGATTAAATGAGAAGCGTCAAATGATAAAGTTAAAATATTCATATAATCATTAGAAATTACTGAGCATTAACTGATGCAATAAATTTAATATGTACGATTTTGTAATAAACTCATAATTGTTTCGTTTTTCACATATTTTCGGCGTTCATAAATTAATCACGTGCGTGTGAATTATTTCAGAGCGCTCGAGATACAAAATATCGTCTAAATAATATTTCTCTATATTCGCAAAAACACGTATTCGACCCATAATCTGCTGATATTGAAAAGGGATTGCAACAATATCAATAAATGTATCACGCAACGTTTTATAACTGCCAGAAAATGCACGAAATGACGTTAAGCCGTTATAATTCACAATATTTCGTTTCTAATAATGTCTGAGCAGAAATACAAATATAAATCCGTAAAATAGCAGTAATTTATATTATTTTTTAAACGCATACGAAATAAACCTTCCCTGAAATTCAAAACATCGTCTAGTAAATAAATCTTACAACTGACCGTTTATATCAGACTGCAGGAGCAATCACACACCCCATTAGATGAAAATTCGCATAAAACTCAGCGTACCATCTTGGACATGATACGAGGGCATCCAATTTACGTGAAGACAAATATCGCGACATTTTCCACAGTAATGAAAGTGGAAGGAGCTTGGCGCAACCGTTTTGTTTTCTTACACGGCCGTGTAAGGGCACATAAATAAAGGAGAAAACTATAACACTTGAGAAAAGCATGGCACAGCGAAGAAGAAACAGAAAGCAAACGGGAGAGTGAGAAATGGAAAGATAGAGACAGCGAGAGGAGATGAGGAAGAGGGGGGGGGGGGGGGGCTAGAGAAAGAGCATGAGGGAGGAATTTCCTCGGCGCCCCCAGAATTCAATCACACCGTGTTTACAGCTCAGTACACTTAATCCTCTTTATTGGATCCAAAGCGTTTGCCGGTATCTTAGAATTTGATCAATTTTATGGGCAAAGGATTTGGATGATACTTGCGAACCTGGCATCTGTCTATTTTGGCCCTTATCGAAATTATGTCGTATCTATTCAAATCGATGTTAACAATTCCATGATATACTTGTTATTCTTGCAAATCTAATTTCAATACGGGATATTCTATTGCGTATACGAAACTTTAATATGTAACAAGTTATGGAGATTAATTAATATCGGAAATCTCTACACAGAGATAAGTGCGTGCATGATTAAACGAACTTAATTTAACGAATTTAATACTCACGTGAAAATATAGTTAATTACAATCATGTACAAATTAATTATCACGATATGGAAATATGCCCGATGTTTTTTGTTATTCAAAGCGTTCACTTCTGATAATATGTATTACGTACCTTGTGCACGACGTCAATCTTAAAATTCTACGAGTTACATTTAAATCGACGGAAAATTTCGACGAAAAAACGTAATTGACTCGATTGAAGGACCGATTAAATATTGTAATAAAAAAACTCATTATCTCTAACAACTAGTACCTTCTACTTCGTATGCATACGTGTAAAATTGTCTCGATAAGTAACCGACGTCTCAATACGTTTACGAAGCGATAAACGCAAAAGTTGATCGATCACGCGTTTCGATTCCTTTAGCATTGTGAATGAACTCTTATCTTTTTTTCTAACACTTGTCGCGACATCGCATCTCAAGGGGGATAATGATACGATACACCAGGCCAATACGCTACAGGCAATCCGCCCGACTCCCACCACGCGACGCGTAAACTCACGTAACACAAAGCTACGCTGCATGCCGCGGAAAAGTACACACCGAATGCTGCATGCCAGAAAGCCATTGTCAAAGCAAAATACTTAACGCTAACACACAAGTGTATGTCGAATATTTCTTTTGAGTTGTACCTTTGAGTTACAAATTAAGTGTTACTGAACAATCGGCTTTCTGTTAATTCTATCTAGTTCGTATAATTTCCGCCTCATCAATTCGCGAAGATGGACAGACAAATTATTTTCGCATTAATGAAAAGTATAAAGTTGTAGATAGATAAGCAGAGGTACACGTGTATATCAGGCATACACTGAAAACTGAGTAGAAACTATCTAGATACTACTTAAGCAAGTATCGCTGATCAGAATCTAATCAGTAAAATTAGCCAGATACTGACTACTTTTTATTTTTATTTTTTTTCATCTATTTGAGCAATTATAAAAATGATCAATGCGTTAGTATATTGCAGTAAAGCGATGATGTAAAATTTCTTTCGATTTTTGTTTGCAATATAAATAAATCGTGCTAAACGAAGTGTCCATATTGAATCGCGAATGATTTGAGTAACGAAAAGCATCGCGCAATTGTCGTCTCTTGATAATTATCACATTCGTGTTCGTAATTGATTGGGTTTCAATACTTTACGAGTCGTTAATAGCGGATGTTAATCAAATCGCACGGTTATCGCGGTAATCATTAAATGTTTGTAGGGAATCGCGTTTGGCGGCTTCTGACACTTGTCGCGATCGCGTCATGAGCGATAATGCGTAACAGTATGCATATACACGTACACACATACCATATATATCCACTGTACGTTTCAAAATATAAACAAATAAGTGCCGAGTGCAATCACACATAGCAACTAATTCATCATTTCTATGAAATATTTAACGTGCTATAAAGTAAGATAAATACCATAAATACTCTATTACGTTTGCGATTTTCACGAATGAACACGCTAACTTTCTCTCTCTCTCTCTCTGTCTCTCTCTCTCTCTCTCTCTCTCTCTCTCTCTCTCTCTCTCTCTCTCTCTCTCTCTCTCTCTATGTGTGTACTCTTTTATTTAAACTCTTTTATTTATTTAAATTTTTTTATTACTTTAATCAAAAAAATATTTACATAAATTAAAATTTGATTATTATTACATTGCATTAAAATTTTACATTCTGAAAAACGAATAAAATTATGTTTGATTTTAATAAATCAAGAATTTTCTTTGTGATTTTAATGAATTAAAAAAATGAAAAGAAAATCGCAAAAACTATAACGGCTCATTTTCATGATTTTTTAAAATCACACAATTTTGTTCTCATAGAATGGGGCATAAAAATTTGGAAAAGATAATAATAATCAATTTTTATTATATTTTATTTTATCATTATTCGATCATATAAATAAAAAAATTGTATTCAAATTTAAATATAAAATTTAATAATTCATTTCATGTGTATAGTTGATGAATTATTTAAATCTATTTAGTTTTAATTTTAAAAGAGATTAAATTATTTGCATAAAAGACTAAATAATTCGTAACAATTAAAATTTGCTATCAATTATCAACTTACCGATATTAATTAATTGTTACGACATTTATATGTATAACATTTAAAAAAATAAAAAATCAGTTAAGCTATCGATAACGAATAATAAATTTATGCGTGTGTGTAAATTATATTTCGATCGTTTGTAAATCGAAAATTATCTCGATTTCAATATTTTTCTTATTAAGATTTTCGAAACTAATTAACTTTCAAAAAGAATGATTATATCTCACTTAAGCATTAAAAATACTTAAGCATCAATAAAACAAGGCATCAATAGAGATTGCAAAAAATCTCTACAATTTCATTTAGTTAAGTTAAATGTAGATTTTTGACTTCTATAAATAAAAAATATTATGCAAAAAATCTGAAAAAATATAAAACGCTAGAAATACGTTCATATCATAAAAATAAATTGTGTCAAATATACTTCATAACACCACATAAGAAATTAATAATTATTTCTATTTCCAAGTTAAAATCCTCCAAACTATATCTATTTACAAGCGTATTGACTTGTCGTGTTACTGTAATTTTCTGCGATAATAGCTTCTAAGTACTGTAAACACTACTGCTATATTTAAATACTACGTCTCTGGTTTTTCAGTTCTCCCCCTTTGCAAACGCAAATGTGCAAAACGCTTGTACAAACGGTTAAATTTGACGACAGACTGTCAGACGTTTTCCCACTGAGAACTACAAAATTATGGTTTAGCGAGTTGTCCGGAAAAGTAACGAACCAAAGTGTGATAACAAAGCGCTCTGCGTTGCATGGATGCATTTACAAAACGCACGCAGAAAGCTGGCATTCGTTTGTAAACCACTGCGTAATGATACGGTTTTACAGCGTTCCTTCTATTTCCGCTCTCGTGCGCGTGGTCGGCATACCAAAGAGGCGGATCGAAGATAGCAATAATTAGTGGAACATGAATCGCTGAATTTCTCGTCGGTGGGTCGATAATGCTCGCGACACACTGTACGACAAGTGATTTACATACCAGCGTGACAAAAATGTCTAGCAAAAGTGTTGGTGCGCATCGACGTATTCTGGAAAGACCCGAACATAAATAACTCCTTGAAAAACGGTCAGAAAACGATGCGTCGTATCTCATGTTTGAAAAGCATGTCGCGCACGCGATAAATTACACTTTACAATATTAACCATTCGAATATCCATTACTCTATCTCACGTTATTAATGCAAAGACCTCGAGTGTTGTTGAAATACACGATTGCTCAGGTCTCACGTCTTGCAGACCGACGCTTGAGACATTTTTAAAGCATTCCGGTTGCTCTGACGTAATAATGCGGGAGGATTTAACAGAAGGATCGTCTATCCTTAAAGGGGCGAACCTTCTATTCTTCTATACAACAATCTTCGCAAACGTTGAATTCGTCTCGTAATTCATCATGAGTATTACGGAAGCATTATTCACAGACGGTTTAAAGCTTTATAAACTAGAACGCTCTCAAATTGTGTCACGAATATAAATTCTCAGCAAGATTAATAAAAAGAAATTGAAAATTATCTAACGTGAATGATGTCAAATCGCCATTATCTCTATCAGATTATCTCTATCAGATTTATTGCGACTTATTCGATTAATAAAATCTCTATAACTGATCTTATTGAATCCTACTGTCATTCGCCAGAATTTTTTCAGACTAACTTCGATCGGTCTTACGAATATCGAGCAAAACAATCGCCACTATAAACCACCTGTTACACGCGCAAACTTTTTTATAATTTCATAAAGATGCAATCCAATTTACACACCTATTAAGCATTTTGCGTGCTTTATTAACGCGATAATGTTACCGACCAAACTCCAAGCTTCCTATTTATAAACATTCTTTTCTCGCACGGCTTTTCTTCCTCTGGAATATATATTCGTGATAAACGGCGAACCGCTTTTTTAAACTGCCACTTAATTAATAATAACGCTAACGTTCCAAAGTACAATAACAATGCTCAGATTTTAAAAGAAATGCTAATTGACTAAATAAATGAAAAACAGTCGCATTTTGTTCGGATATTTTTCATCGTACATCATTCACCGTACAACAAAAATTACGTATATAATTGCTTTGCAAAAATGGAGATTATTATTTTATACTGACATCTAGCAACATAATTACCGGAAGGTATTCTCTCTCGCAGAATTAGAATATAAACAAAGTTATAGAAACAACAATGAAGTTAACGACGCAACTACTGGAAGATCGTTAAGAAATGAATCCCCGCGTATCACACTTTTTGTTCGAAACGACTTACTTCGTCTATGTAATTTTCACGAATATGAAACAATTTCGATCTCGGAAGTTTCGCTCGGAACTGTCAAGTACAACATAAAACGGAATCGGACGATAAACGCGTCTGCGACGAAAAATACTCTCGTTGTGAAGCGAGTCTAGAATTGCACGGTGACACATCGGCACGTAAAAATTTCTTCAATAAAGCAAGAGCGAAGAAGATGTTCCGCATCTACAGAGTCTTCCTTTATATAAATTAAGACACGATATTTTATGATCGATATTTTATGATCTTATAAGAGTACGTCATTGTTGTTATTACACGCTAAAATTAAGCGTTTCTATATAATCCAAGAAGACTACTGTTTTATGACTAGATTATTGTTATAATTATACGATTTGCTTTTCTATTATGCGAGATTTTTGATCGTGATATACTTCTGTCGATGAAACGCTAATTTTCGCATGCTTGTATTGATTATCTATTTAATTACGATTTTTATCGTAGATATGCAAATATTCTATCTAAAGAGAACAAGTTGTCATATGTTATTCGGTGTGATACGACAACATGTGTAACCGCAGGATAGCAGTTTCGTTCATAATTCGAAAATAAAGTGTAACGCCAACTCACCGCGAATCTCCGCGTTCTCTCTCCTAAATGTCATAAACAACTGAAGAGTGGCAAAAACGAATGCGATGAGAGCAATGAAATGAATTATTCGTCGCACGAATAATCCGCGAACAAATCGGAACGCGTTAAAACCATAACGCAAACCGAGCATCGAAATTCCTGTCACGCCAGCCTTCTCTATTAGATCCGCCAATTAACGTGTAAAAACCTATCGACCTCCACGTTAACTCCTGATTTCACTAATTCATTCATGAAGATGCCTGTGCATATACTTCCGTTTTAATTCAGGTATACAGGTATACAGGTATAATAGAATACTATTTTAAATATTATATGAAGAGGAAGGAAGTCTTTATCGCATTATAGAAAGAGTGTTATCAATATCTTACTTGCATAAAAGGATAAAAGCATGGGATATACATCCCCATCTACATCGGCTACAAACTTGTCCTAGTGACATAATTCCTCTTCCTTTAAAACTCTTGAATAATTTTAGAATCCCTAACTAAAAGATTATATCGGTTTTTAATTAAAACTCAAGACAGGGTGATCGAAAATCATTCAAGAATATTTGCCATCATTAATTTTTATTACGTTCGATAACAATTGTTAAGTTCAATCATATATTAATCTTAGATATGTAGATGGTTAAACTTTGTAATTAGTTCATCCAAGAAAAAAGTCAAAAAGTCAATTGATATGGTAAAAGAAAAGAAAAATTCAAAGAAAGTAAGTTTACTCAACTCGCTCGAAATCACAGTTAAATGGTCTTCAATCTCATCGTAGTATTATCAATGCATCACAGATGCGACTTTACCCGCGGAATACAAGGCGGAAAAGACATTACTCCCTCACAGATTTTGTGAATGTATCGCAAGTACCGGCACAAGCTTCCTCGAGTTCCCACGAACGAGTGTTTCCAACTACCGCCTCGCAATTACAGGTGACGATAAACGCTTAACGAGCGATGTAATTAACGAACGATCTTTGGCATATGTTAGTGGTGTCATTCCCTGGCACGCGCGACGACATGCATCCCGTGCAGAGATCAACGACGATTGACAATCGCGGGCTCAGCATCAATGGAATGACTGGAATGCAGCAGAATGCGTCACGCACGCATCGCTTACTTACCGACAAGCTCCGTACGTACGCCTACCAGGAGAGTGGTCACTACCAGAAGGGGCACCTGTCGTCGGCGCGGGCACAGCACGGCACGTTTCTCACCCATGATCATGTCGCACGTGTGGTCGCACGCGTGTAGCGCGACACGAGGGTAGTCGCTGCCGCGTCGAGACTGAACTCCCGACCTGCCGCGAGGCTACGTACATCCGACGCGCACGAGGCGAGTCACCCCTTTGCATCCCTCTACCTGCTTTCCCCCTCCCCACCGATCTCCTTTTCGTATCGCACCCCGTTGCGCACCCCGCGCGCGAGCGAGACCGAACCGGAGGGGTTGCTCCGACCAGCGCGCCGTTCATCCCTACCACACAACGGCCAACACCGTTCATCCCTCTTCGACGTGCCGTGACGCGATCACAAGGAGGATGAGACCCCCTCGTCGCGGGGGGCACTATTCGCCATTCGCGTCGACGCTCCCTTAACCGGCCGGTCGACCGGCCGGCTGGTTGACTGACTAGCTAGCTAGCTAGCCCGGATAACTCGCCATGTGCGCGTGGCGAGCTTTGCTTTGAGAGTTACGCTGGACACACCTGGATTTACTTAGAGCCCGGTGATTACGGCGAGACCAGAGCGCCTGGTGTTAAGCCTCCTCTCGCAGTCGGACTTATTTCACGCGTCGCTACAGGTGAGCGCGTCGCTTCCTTTTCAATGCGCTGTTAAGACCGGGACGCGAGAAGACGGAAAAGTAAGATACACAGTGACGAACGAGACAATATTCTAGTCTTATTGTTAGTCGACGTCAAGTAAAAATTTATCTACTACCATTTAGTATTACAATATAATGTTTCATTGTTTGTTATTATTAATCATCAGAATCGTTGTTCAAAATCAGATTTTCTGAACCTCCTTCGCGCTAAAAGTAAATGCTATGATAAAAATAAGATCAAATTTCAAAATATAATAATATAACATATAAATATAATAAGAACGAGAAAAAAGCGATGCGGGTGTTTCCGATAAGGATGACGTTTGTAAGAAAAGTAGAAATGACTAAGATAATAATTTCATGAAGTAATTAATCAAAACGCCAATGTGCCGAGACAAAGTCTAAAAAAATAAAGTTTGAATGGGAAAATTATTGAATGAAGACTGTCTTGTTAATCTGATTTATAGCATCCAAAGCTCAAAGGTATCTTTTCTCGGGCACGCAGCGCGTGATGTTTATAATACGAGTTAAATTATATTTACTTTGCTGAAACCCGGCTCCTCCGTGTAGAGATACAAGTGTGGAATATTTGCGTAACGCGATGCAGCACGAAATGATTTAAATTCTGCGCTCCAACGCTACACCTCTCCACTTTTGGCAGTCATGTAAGAACGAGAATCGATGACGCTCTCTACGCGATAAAACATTCAAATCTAAAAGGAGAGTTGCTCTCTGCGATACGAATACAAACAAAAAGATTTTCACCGAAGAATGAGTCCATCGAAAAGTTTGCTCTTTGAGAAGTTACATTATATTTACTCAATATATTATATATTATGAAATCAGTTACAAAATAAAAATTAAGATATTATTTTAAATATGATTGGATATCGATGTAACTTAATAGAATAAGTAAAGTAATGTATTCACATTTAGCTAATATTTTCCGATTCTACCGAACTTATCGAATATAAAGATCGCGTTTAATGTATCAAGAGTGGACCAGATACGAAATTGCATTTAATTAAATATAAAAATTAAAACTGTTAAAAAAAAATTGCTGAAAAAAGCAGAAAGAAAAGCGAGAGAAAAACATAAAATAGTTTTACGAGCAACAATTGTGTATTTTATTTAACATGCATCGATATACTCAAATAAAAATTCTGACATATATACGATAAGCTCGCTTTATTCGGATTATCGTCCCGACATTGTGCCATCAAAGAGAATCTTGTCAATCAAGCCACGTCACTAGCATCCTTGTTGAACCATGGAAACCATAGGTTCGCTCGAGAATTATCTGAAGCTGAAATGCGATGCGTTCGACAACTGTTTCGATTATTCGTGGCAGAATCTCCCTCTCGATCGGTCGGCTAATGCAGGGAGGTCAGGATTGTATCAAATTGAAAGTTAATTTTCTTTACATCAGAAGCTTGTATATTTTACTTAAATTGCCCGTGACGTGAAAATCATTGTATAACTACTGAAAAACTATTCTAGGCGCCTGATAAAGGAACCTGACGAGTAATTGGAAAAATCGGCGAGCGCGAAACTTTAGACTATCGATTCCTCGTACACAGATTGGAGAGCTGACCGGGATAAAAAGGACGGATCCTCCTAAAGGCTACGCGATCTCAGTCAAAAGTAGACTATCCCGAAACTTTGTTCCACCGCTCTCTGGTACAGGAGGCACACTCAGAGAACGCTTTAGGCCAAAGACGTCGTATTACGTAATTCTATCGAATGGTCCGCCCACGCGTTGCGAATGCCAGCAGCATTCGGGTGATGTACGATCCAACGAAACGTGCATGAAGGACATTGTATCACGGGCCCGATGATATATCCCCTTCAACACAACCTCGAAACTCCCCGG
Organism: Pogonomyrmex barbatus; assembly: GCF_055798465.1. Classification (NCBI taxonomy): domain Eukaryota; kingdom Metazoa; phylum Arthropoda; class Insecta; order Hymenoptera; family Formicidae; genus Pogonomyrmex; species Pogonomyrmex barbatus. The sequence goes on along the minus strand of NW_028297114.1, from coordinate 46,895 downwards.
CAAGCATACGACGCGGAACAGCCCTTCCCGCGACTCCTCGGCCCTCCTGAATGCTGCACAACCAATGTCGCTCGATTACACACATCGTCGATCTGCCTGGAGGCTCCTCAAGTTGGCCGATGTGTTATACGCGCGCGTCTGCGGCGATACTCCGGTCGAACGAGTCTGACGTCTGACTATTGCACGCATGATATATCTGGCGCGCATAAAATGCCGTTATGTAAATTCCCGAGAACGCACCGCGGAAGTTACGAAATGTATTCTCATGTGTACGATGTCCGAGAACCAGAGAAAGCCCTTATGTTATATACGTATTCTAAGTTATATATACGACAACCTATAACCGTCGTATTTGCATTAATTTAATCCGCATTTGCATTTGCGCTGTCGCGATTTCGTGGTTTTCGCCTGGCAGGAACCGCCGTCGATTACCAAGACAGTTTGAGAACATTTTGTGCCCAGGCTTTATACTAATTGCGAGACGGGATAATATACTTTGAATATAAAGAATATGCGTATTGTAGAAAGAGGATTGGGAGAAGCATTAATTTATTCGGATGAATCAATCACCTGATCGCGAAATATTGCAAAATCGCTTTTTTACATTTTCCGCAATTTCTATGCAAACCCCGCAGACGATAATCGATGGCTCAATTTCGTCTCTACCTTTCGTCAGATCGAAGACAATGGCTATCCGTTTTTCCGACAAATTTTTCCTGCTACCCTCTCTGGTGTCGTCGCGCTTTGGCGTGTCCTCCGGCTCGGTGATCGCTACGCGGTAAAAATTTATCGTGGAAAATTGAAGTGCCACGGAATAATTGCTCGATCAGAAGCGATCGAGATTCCAGATAGCAAGCCCCAAACGATCGAGCCACGCGATAGAGCCCGACCCCCGATTATTGCGTGCCGTTTCTATGCCCTCCTCCTCCCTCCCCTTCCCTCCATCCCTGGATCGGAGTACGAGGACTCACGAAACTGCAACCGACCCTGTCAATTATGATATTCCGCCAAACTTTTAATTTTTAGCCCTCGGCTCTTATTGATCGTTCCGATAATTTAATATTATGCTATCGAGCACGTGTTTCACGGAATAGCGTACATAACGATAATAGATTCTTATTATATATAAATTTTGCAACAAACATGAAAATTGCCCATTGCGTCTGGATCTTCATTTTTATTCATGCGAATAATATTCGGGAATAATGTTCGGACAATTTAAAGAAATTTTAAAAAAATTTCATCACTTTTAGAAAAATTCGAGATCAAAAACAATGCAGAACAATATTCCCGTTTTTCTATATTGGACAAATTTTATATTGTGCGCAAAATTCAAAAAGATGCAAGAAGGTTCGACAACCAATGACGCATATAAACTCACCATCATCCGATTGGACGGGCGCGGCAATCTCCTGTTCCGATTAATCCCTTTACAGTCATCCCTCGATGTTCCTCAATGTATAAGCCGACCCTCGATGTCTCTTCATGTTTCCAGGTTGGAATACTACACAGGACAGTACACAAAACACTCGTCGATCGGATGCTACGAAATACATGACGTGCGCGTGTTAGGAGACAACGAATCATTCTATTGAACCGGCAATCGAAAACGCGATGTGAAACATTCGAAACTTCGAACATTCACCAATCGCTGAAACTGAGAGACGCGGTAATCGCGGTAATCATGTACGAGCCAATTAATACGTCGGGATGATCACCGCCAATAGAGTCGATACTCCTACCACTCGATTGTACGTGAGTCACTCAAAATGAATGAAAAAGATGCGAAGACATGAAGTGAATGACTATGCAATCGACATTCGCAAAATAAACATCATAACGACGCAAAAAACGCAACAGTTCGGTCACGTACACTCACTCCTAACTTCACACGCCCCGTGTCGAGATCGCTTGGCTGCGCGGTGCCTTAAAATTCAATTACTAATAAATGCATTAACTACGATCTCGTAGCTCAATTAGCACATCACAGTGATCGCCCGTTGTTAAATTCAGCATTCTCGACACTCACATTGTACGCGCTGACTCAGTCAAGATATGTAGATGAAAAAAAACGCAAAAACGCGGAGCGAACGCGATCCTTTACACATTCGTATATAAACATTCGTATATCATGACGACGCGAAAAGCGCAGCAATTCAGTCACGTGTTTCGCGCGTCCCGCACCGAGCTCGCTCGGTTGCGCGAGTCCTTGAGATTGAATCATCAATAAATGCATTAATTATAGTCGTAATACAATTAATACAAAGCAATGATCGCCCGTTGTTAGATTCGATACTCCCGAATGAATGTACTGAATTGTACGAATAACTCACTCGAGAGACGAATGAAAAAGACACAACATGCAGAGCGAAATTGACTACCACGATCGAATACAATTCGTAAATAAAACGAAAACAATTCGTAAACATCACGACGCGCGGCAATTCGGCCACGTGACCACATCAAGATGACTTGATTGTGTGGCGCCTCGAGATTAAAAAGATGAAAACATTATCACCGAAAGTTCGGACTATCGTACAAAAATATTCATAACTTATACACGTTTTTTCCATCAATATGTGTCTTTGGTGAGTTATAAAACTTATAACACAAAATAATATAATATTAAAAAGTTTTTTGCGCGCAAACATCGAGCCGATAAAAAATGTGAGTATTGATTATAAATATTAATAAATTAATTATGGTCACGTAGTCTAGTTAATACATCATAATCATCGCCTATTGTTAAATTCTCTCTCTCGGGACGAGCCAAAACGTTTGTATAAAAAAAGATTTCTTAATATTTTAAGACATTAATAAGAATATCAGTTTATATTACTTAAACATTAATGAGATAATTGATTTATCCAAATCCGAGTTATTTAATTATTCATTACGATATGAAAAGTATAAAATAATGACGATAGAATGAAATTTTTATTGTAATTATAAAGTATATGATGAGATATATTATATACGTAACTGTAGAAATTTTATTTAATTACGAAGTAATCATGAAATAAAAATAATGTCAAAGTTGTAAAGAGAAAAAATAGTTAAAAAGGACTGTTTACTCTATGTACACTCTGTGGATTAAAAATTACGACAAAATAAAACACACATTCAAGCTTTTTATGCCCATTTAATTTTTATCGACAGCAATTAAAAATTATTGGAAAAATTATCACAAGTCAGCACCATCGTTTCTCATCGTTCTTACTGACATTTTCACGTCAATTGACTTATTATTATGAGCTATGAAACTTTTAGGATCTTGCTGAGTTTCGATATAGCTTTAGCAAGACATATATGTATAACAGTGAAAGATTTCATACTATAAATTATTCTATAAAATACATATAATAAATGTCGCGACAATTACGGTGCAATGTGCCGATATCAGAAAATTTTTATGACAGAATGAGTAGCTGGACATCATGTAAACTATCACTGTAAATCATCGATATAAAATATTGATCTCTTTTATTTATTGCCTTTTTCGCCTCTTTTCTTTCAATCTCATTAGAAAAAATTTAAAATAATTTTTCTTTATCGCGGAATGAATTTAATGAAAAGTTCCTCGCGAGTTTGCTCACGCGTTGAATGATGACGTTCATCGAAATCTACAAATCGACTTTTGCACGAATATTTCACGGTAATGTCCTCGTGAACGTGCGAGCATGTCGGTGACCATGTCGTCGACGACGAACACAAGCCGTAGCGCAAAGCCGTTTTGACGCACGCAATCCCGAAGTTTCCATTATGATACTTCCACGTGGCTCGTACGAGCTCGCGGGGACGAGCAATTCTCGTGCCTACGAGCCGCCACGTCAATCAGTCGCCTTTACGAGCGCGGGTTATCCGATTCATGGAAAAGAAATATTAGTCGTACTCTCCACGAATTTGCTCCCGCTCAGTCAGAACGATTGGCAATCTGACAATTTTCTGACTACAAATCGTTGCGCGTCTTTATTGCTTCTGATTGCATAATGACGTAATAAAGGTAGCACAAAGTTTTAACGTTACGACATGTTACGACCTCCAGATCGATGCGACATTTGGTCCACTTTGTGCAAATCAAATACGGCAAATCACAATTTATGCAAATCCTGGATTGTTCTTTATAGTACACGAGAGCTATATTTCAGCTGAAAAGTTAATTTCCTTTCCTTTATCGGCACGCGCTTTTTGTTTTTCTTTTATTAAATTGTGTAAAAATAATGTATGTATAAAAAAATCATATATAAAATACGTGAAAGGAACGTCCGAAAAGATTAAAATAAATTAGCTAGCATTTAATTGACGCAACCAAGCATTCGATGCAGATCTTTGTTCGTTAAAAGGATATTCTTCTTTCGTGATCGGGGAAAGATTTTTACAAAAAGAGAAAAACCACTCGTTTTCTTTGACTGCCGGACTTAAACGTAGTCCGTATTCTAGAGGCGATAAATGAGATCGGACCGAAGTCTTAAGAAGGAACTATCGGTATTAAGGTGACGATAGCGGAACAATGGGGCGAGAGAAAAGGGGGTGGTTGAGTGATCATTCGGCATCAGTCAGAAACGATTTCGCCGCGGCAGATTTCGCTCGTAGTGGCGGTTCGTAGTTAGTCGCGGGGCAAGCCAGACAAATGTTCAGTTACCTCCCTTAAAGGGGGCGATGTAGAAATGCAATGTGCGAGGTACTGTAAGTAAGAATAAGTGAAGCCAACCAAGTCGAGCGGTGGCCGCGTTCCCTCGAATCCTTCCAAACAATACGACGACGAGGTACGATGACGATTGCGTATGTAAAATTCTCTTCTACCACTGCGTCTATCGTTGCATGGCGCGTTACAGCGCGTTACAAGTCGAATTAGGTCGTCCGCTTCGTAAGCGGCTGCCATTTTTTAGAAGACGCCTGTAATGACGTGCTACGTGGTTATAAGTCGAGCGCACAATTCGAGACAAAAGACGGAGAACGCGACACGGGATATTGCCGTCAGAATTGCGCAACGCAAAACGCAAAACGCAAGAATAATTTTTGAACGTTACAAATGAACGTGGATATAATTTAAAGGCGAATAAAGCTTTGAATATTTCCATCCTTCATCCTTCTGTATGTGATGTATATAATGGTGTTTTCTCGACACGGCCTTCTTTCCCTCTCGCTCCCCGGTGAACTTCGCGTTTCTTTCTATATTTGTCAAAGACGACGAACGCCATCCTATGGAAAATTTGTAGCTGCTACTCGAAATCGGGTGAAGCAGACATCCGTGTGATTCGAGAGTAAGGATTTTATTGGATTCCATCCTACGTACCTTTTATTGGCTCTCTATGGAACGATCACGGCGACCCCCTTTGAGGACCCAACGTATACGTAGTCGTGCATAAATGTATGTACGTATGAGACGCGAGCATAAATATATCGAGCTATCTGACTTCTCTTGTCGATCTAAACGCTGAGATGGTCCGACTTACTGGACTGTTTAATTCGACGACGGAAAGATCTTTTGATGTCTTTCTCAAGTAGAAGAGAACCTCATGAGTAGCCCTCATGCAAAATATGATGTGTCTAAAGAGAATATAAATTATGAAAAATTCATACGTTCTCCCTGTGTATTTCTTTTTAGAAATCAGAATTTATTATACATGAGATAAATATTTTATATAGTAAAATTGCGTATAAAATAATTATAAGATTATAATGCATTAGATGTGTGAGTTTTAATTACACACACACACACACACACACACACACACACACACACACACACACACACACACACACACACACACACACACATTTATAAATATATAAATATAAATATGTATATATAATATATAATATATATTATTATATAAATTTAAAGTATTTAATGCAGTTTTTAAAAAAAATGGATATGTTAATTATTCAATTAAGATAATCAATTAATTCCTAATCCATTGTAACGATACTAGCGATTTTGCAGTATATCGTCCGTATATGCGATATTCTAATGGCTAATTTCACGGTGGCTGATCAAATCTTTTCAAAAAACGAAAGCTCACCGCGTGTGCGATCGATCACGCTAACGACGAACGAAACTACGAAACTGTAAGCTGCCTTTTCGATAATACGTGGCGAAATGCAACGTTATCGAACTTTACTTCAGAACTCAAAGCCAACTACGTCAGAAAAACACGAAGAAGAGAACCGTGCACGAGAGACGATATGTCGACAGTTGTTTTACGAAGAGATGACATTATATTTTATCAGGAGAAATAACATATCCCTCTCCCGAGAATTTCTTTGTATAAAGTTATAATTGTACTCTCAAAAGAGCACATTTTTGCTCTACGTAAACGTAACGAGCTTGACCGAGAATTCTGACATAGGAAATACTCGAAGGAACCAATCGTCGATGTTGAATCGATTTCCGAATGATATTTTTTTTCATGCACGTCATGCGAGCAACGTGCGTCGTAACATCCTACGCGACACCCTTTGTTTACGCGCGCGGTTTGCACCACGTATCGCGTACCGGATTGTCGGATGCGGACGATCTTTCGCGTTTATCTCGCGCAAAACAATGCCCGCTTCGAGGGAAGAATTAATTGGAACGTTTGAAAACATCATCGCGACGAGCCGATTACAAAGTCACAGCTCGCGCACAGCCAAGCAATAAATATTAGAGCCTTTCGCTTCTTATTCACCCTCACGAATATTGTATCATTTTGATAAAAAAAAAAAAAAAAAAGAGAGAGAGAAAAAGGAATAAAAAGAGCTCTCCAATGTAACCGCTTTCGTGACGAGCGAGGGATGCGGGACGCCATTTGCTGGCCGCGAATTGAACAGCTATCGATATAAAGAGGACAGCTATCGATATAAACGAGAAAAAAATCGTGGCTAGCCTGCGGTCGATGGGCAAGATACAAGGCAATATCGATTGAATATTAGGATCTGCGGGGCATGCGAAACCGGCGCGCACACATTAGCCTCTTTGACTTGCTAAATAGATTAATTTGAATGTTTAAATTCCGGCTTCGTGCAACTCAATTTGCGAGAAGACTCCGCATCTGGTTAATTCCTTTCCTTCGTCCCGCGGGCCACCTCACGTTTCTCCTCCACCCCTGCTTCTCTTGCTCCTTCTGCTTCGCTTCCTCACATCAGCCAACACCGAAGCCACCCCGAAGCTGGACTGTTAACTTCCTGCACATTTCGTCGAGCGTCCGACATACGGAAACGTCCAATACACCACTCTCTATACATTCCCTCAAGCCTTCACATGATTCTTCTCTTAATTGGAGAGTATTATTTGCGCTCCACTACGCTTGATCTTTTATGGCGACTTCTCGATTGCCAACCCCATCAGACACGACAAAAAAAAAGATCAGAATGCTAATAGAGATTCGGATCGCGTTCGTCACTTAACATAATTCGTGGCTGGTGGCAGTGGTGAGATCGAGAAAATGGCAAAGATGCTGTAGAAATAATGAAACCGCAGTATGCCATAAATTTACAACTATCGAACCGATACTTCGTCGGTCTGCAATTAAATTCTTACAGCGCAGTCTCCAATAATAATGGTATACTTATCGTCCGCCTGATCGCTTATCGACAAATCTATGTTTAGCGCTCATCAATTGAATATAATAATTCGTTATTCTTAATTTTATAAAATATTCTAAACAAATAAAATTCCTTTTTTTTGTAATTTTTTTTGTTTTTGTTATATTTGAGGTCTCCAACGTAAACATAAATTATTGAAATTCACGAAAATTCACCTACAATGTTATGTGCGATATAGTATAAAAGACACTTGAAAAATTAGAACACCTGCCAATAATAATCTACATACTGATATGCATACACGTCATAGTACTACGTATAAACATTGTTAATAAAAATGCAAAATTATAGCTCTAATTTCAAATTATAGACTCCATCACAAATTGCAGAATAATATTTTCATAAATCGGGACAGCACGCGAATGTAGTTCCGGCTACCAAAAATTTATACGCCTTAGACATCCATGTCAGGAATATTGCAGAGGTCAGCTCGTAGTGCAATGGAATGGGCTTCGCTCTGAAAATATCGTTTTCTTTATCATTGTAACCTTTACACTACTCTCAATATACTTTTCATCGTGTTCTTACCATATTTCAAGTTGTCGAGTGTATGTGTAGTATCTTAATTATAGAGAAACATAACATTTGCTCTGTAGTAGACACTTGAAAAAATATATTTCACAATCATATGTTCTACATTTGAGATATATTCAAAACAAACATTGAGAATAATTAAATGATAAAACTTTTAAATATACATTTTTTTATATATTAATATGAACAGTTCAAAACTGTATAAGTTTTCTAAACTATCTAAACTTTTTTATCGTACATATCGAGTATTTATCGAGCATTTTATTTACAATATAGAAACTCTTATAACAATAATCTTCTTTCTTAACACGCTCCGTCTCTTAATTTGTAAAAATCTGTGTAAAAATTTTAACTATTAGTCATAATTTCTCAAAATTTTTAATATCTTGATGTTAGATTTGTAATAAACATACTGTAATATACATGTGTGTGTGTGTGTGTGGGGGGGGGGGTGTTATACATACAGGGTGTCCGGCATCGGTAACATCACCTCTCGTGTGCAGAGCTGGTAAAACTGAACTGAAAAGTCACCGAAAAGTTAAAAATCATCGTATTAACCCGGCCCACCGGCAAATGCAAGCGCGCGATAAGATTCTCCCGCCCGGCGATTATCATTGATAGGCGCGTGAGGAATTGTTTATTTCAAACGGCAATAGCTACGCACGAGCCGCTTGAAGTGATGATCGGCAAGAGTATCTTACCGCGCGCTTGCCGGTGGGCCGGGCTAATACGATGATTTTTAATAATTAATAACTCGATAATTATCGTGAAAATTGCAAAATAATAGAAGAATTTTTTATTCAGTTTTACCAGCTCTATCTACACACGAGAGGTAATACGACCGATGCCGGACATCCTGTATCACACATACACACGCACACGCGCGCACACACACACACACACACACACACACACACACACACACACACACACACACGCACACACACACGCACACGCACACGCACGCATGCACGCACGCACGCACGCACGCACGCACGCACGCACGCACGCACGCACGCACGCACGCACGCACGCACGCACGCACGCACGCACGCACGCACGCACGCACGCACGCACGCACGCACGCACGCACGCACGCACGCACGCACGCACGCACGCACGCACGCACGCACGCACGCACGCACGCACACACGCACGCACGCACGCACGCACGCACACACACACGCACACACAAAATGTGTGTGTGTGTGTGTGTGTGTGTGTGTGTGTGTGTGTGTGTGTGTGTGTGTGTGTATACAGGGTATTCCAAAAAAATTGGGGGCCAAGCCATATGCAAGTGGAGCGAACTAAACTGATTGTGAGTCGAAAAGTCCTGTACTATTTTGCAATTTTTGCAATTTGCAGTTAACGAGTTATTAATTTATGAAAATAATCAAATTGCAAGCGCGCAGTGAGATAGAACCAATAAGAACGCGTTCACTGTCGCTAGGCACGCGTGGAGTTGTTGATCACAAGCGGTTTTCATCTACATACGTTACGTGCGCCTAGCGTACTTCATGTATGCCTAGCGATGGCAAACGCGTGTCTTACTGGGCAGTCCTATCTCACCGTGCACTTGCAATTTGACTATTTTCATAAATTAATAACTCGTTAATTATTGTAAAAATCGCAAAATAGTACAAGACTTTTCGACTCAGTTTAGTCCGCTTCACTTGCATATGACAGCTTAGCCATTTTTTTGGATATATAAAACTAGATTAAAGTTATCAAAATGTTCAGATAAAATATACAGACGAAAAGACTTTAAAAGAGTATAATTTCTCGTTACACAAATACTCACTCGGTCTATATGCAATCATGATGTACTTCTTCACGTCATTCTCTTGAACGGCCATCATTCGATATCTCGTACAACGATTGTAACATAGCATGTAACAGACGCTTGGAAACGTGCGATCGTTAAAATCACGACTTCTAGCGCAAATTGTCCGATTACCATCATTATCGTCGTCCTCTTTATACATGGAAGTAGTAGTAGTAGTCATCTCCTCTTCCAAACCGATCACTCTTTCCTCGTCACAGTGCTCGCAATTGCACGCTGTATCCTCGACACCCATCACGAAAATAGGCACTGCGCACATGCAGTAATTATTACAGCATCACGAGTTGCCTCTTACGGGAACGTCATGAAAATTGCCATTCAATTATTCTTATGTACATGCAATAATTATAGCTGAGAGCACTTCGTACGTGAGAGTGTATGTGTGTGTTAAAAAATTGACAAAATATTTAATTTACGGTTTTACTTTAAAATAAGCTTTTATTTACATATACATACGCAATGCAAAAATGATGTATAGCGGTCGCATGTTTGATATCTAAGAGAAATGAGATAATGCGTAATATACGAAGTCTGTTGAGTTGCAAAGTGTAATCGAAACTGAAGCTCATTAAACACTGTACTACACTGACATCTATTTGTTATTACAGTGCTGTAATAGAAAACTTTGTTCTATATGAAATCATATCATATAATATCAACATCATCGTATATAATTTTGAATGAAAAGTGTACTTATTTTTTTCGTGAAAACTCTAAAAACAATTACATAGCAGTCTTACTGTTACTGCATAATTAATGACATGTTAAGCAAGAGCGCATCTCTTGACATATGCAAATATCGTAACGATTATAGTCGTAACGATTAACTCGGGAACTATAAATAGCGAGCACATAACTGCCAATATATCGGGAACATCGGTCTGAACATTGACCTTTGATCTCGTCGGAAAGTAATTTAGTATAGATATATTGGAATTACTGTAACGATGTGAAAGCATTATTATTGATTATTTCCGCGTATTTTAACATCAACATAACGTATTCAATCACATAATTGATTACAGAATTACATTACTTTAATTGTATATATGTTTTTTTAGTTATGTAAAATAATATTAATACAAAATTATCATTTCACAAAAAAACAAAAAAATACGACTAAATATACGCGATTGTAGGTTGTTTTGAATAAATATTAAAAAATAAGACTAACATACTGTTCAAATTTATAAATAAAAAAAACTCTTGTAAACGAAATGTAAATGTTTTAATTTTTTATAAAAAATAATTAGATCTTTGCAAAAAATAATTAAATTTCTACAAAGAATATTCTAACAATAAAGAAAATCAAGAGTATTTTTGATGAAATGAAAGAATGTATAAAGGAATCGAAAAAATAAAATAAAAAGGATAACGGTACAAAATGAAACAATTTAATTGAAATAAAAAAATAGTTAATATAAAAAATTTAGTCCTATTAGACCTCAAAATATAATAAAATAATAGTACATTTTCTCAATTATGTAAAATAATATAATACTTTGTTGCGATAAAAACTTCTGTGCAATTAAAGAAGTATTTTTAACAAGTTATATTAAGAAATTAATATATTACTTTAGTATTTCGAGAAATATATTCAAATAAGGCTTATATGAAAAATGAAACGTTTGACTGTTATTAGCGAGAATTTCTCGCAAGTTTCTTCAAACGCATCTATTTGCTTTTTTTTAAATATAAATGATTTCTTTTATAAAAGCGTCGGCTGTCGTCGTATTTCGCAGCGCTCTCACGTTATCGCTTTTATGTTAATTACTCGTGGGTGGTAATACGCAGAGTAATGGACCCGCGCGAGTCGAATGAGACAGGTGGCCCTAAGGTTTTTTCTCTTGGCACTCGAAAAAGGAAAGAATAATAAATTTTAAAGTTTCCAACGTGTATTTCTGCGAAATACGTTTAAACCATTCTTGCCGATTACTTAGCTATCTTTAAATATTCGCTCTGTAAAATTAAAGCAGATCGCACATTTATTTAAAAATAAAAATAAGCATGAGCTGAAGATATATAAATACTATTATACTTTTCTTGTAACTTTTGGTCAACAATTGGTTTACAATATATTTTTAATTGATTGAAGCTCTTCACAGATTGTAGAATAGATACAACTCAACCGATTGAGAGTATCTGCGAAAGAGGCGACCGATGGAACATTTACAATACCTGGGATCTGTACGTATGTAATCTTTTAAGTACAAGCGTATACCGCTCGCTGACACCTTAAATCTTGAAAGTTTATTGCCATGACAATAACTGCCAGCCGACACAGCTAACAATTATATAATGTTCTGACTTATGGACTAATTTGCATTTTAATCCGACCGCCCATTGTTGCTCGCCATTGTCGGCGGAATGCGCACGTCGTTTACTTAAGATGGCAAAGTTCGAGAGGTTGAAACGAGGTCGTCGTCAATTTGTAAAACAATGAACGTTAGAAAATGAGATAAATGTTACAGTCACGCGACATATAAGTGTCCACTTAAAGATTAATCAAGAATGATGCAGAAAGTAATTGGTTAATAAAGATGTATTATTACATATTTTCCCTTTCTTTCTATATATATTAAAATTTATTATATTAAAAAAATCATAAGTGACATGCTTTTTCTCACTCATCACACTTGAAACTCCGGAATACAAAAGATCAAACAAATGGAAAGCAAAGTCATTGTTCGCGCGAATACTGGAAAATATTCCAATTTACGAATTAGCATGTCTTTTTCTTGCGCACCCTCTCTTTCTCTCTCTCTCTCTCTCTCTCTCCCCCTTCTCTCTCTCTTTCTCTTTCTCGCAATCGGCTCTTGACTCTATCAAAGACGCGTCCAGACCAGATCCATTTACCAAGCCGCCTGTCGATGTGAGCGACCTATCTCGCTAATTGGTAATTATTCACATCGATACCCCAATTTTTCAGCATACGAATGCGACAGCCGATACTTTTTATCGCAAAAGCAACTCATCAATTAATGGCCATTGTCCATTCCTTCATCGAAAACGAGAAAGAAAAAATTTATTTGTATGCTAATTTCAACCTGCAATGATATAATTTAATTAAAAATAAAATTATGTTTTTCTTTCCTCTTGTAAAAAACGTATATTTACCAACCATCCCGTGTAAATTATCATGACTACCGATTTAGAAGCTGATTTAGAATCAATATTCACGAATTTGTACTGCAGAAGTGATGAACAACGTAGGGATGATCCGCGGAGGGTTGATCCGGAGTAGGGGACCGCGGAAAATTGTCAATCAGTGCGACCCATCCGGACTTGATTACAGCTCCGCAATCGCGCTTATAGTCCATTCCGAACCTCAAAATCGCCCAGCCGATTTTTTATGTCGCAATCGCGAATACCGGTTGTTCATCGAGTATTCGTTGTAAAATATTGTCTGCTTGTAAAATATTGTTCTGTCCCTCTGTGCGCGCCATACGGAGATCTTTTATTGTTTTATCCGCGCGCTGTTCCTTTAATTGCGTTATCGTGTACCATCTCCTATTACGGAAAAAAATATGGAGCGCAAAGCAAATTCAGATATTCAGGATATTTCAAACTCGATCTACATGACGTCCCATAACTGGTAGGGCGCGGACGATGATTCCGCATAAAAAAAAGTATGTCGAGAATGTTGAATTAAATTTTTCGCGCGAGGTTTCCTCTTTTTTCTACAGCATCGATTTTGAAAACTGCGAGTTTAATAATGTCTCTTTTCTTTATCGATGTTATTATCATTTTTCAATCGCCGTAACTTATTAAATTGAGCGTTAAGTGAAATTACATCTTCATTGTGAGACAGTCCATCGCGCGCACACCCACAGAAAAGATTTCTGGATCTAATGCTGTTACTCTTCAAATTAGCATAAAATAGGATCGATATAGGGACAATCATATTTATTATAAAGAACAGAATATTTTAATCTTAATTGGAATATTCTTAAATCTAGACTAAAATGATCTTAATACTACAATAAATAGTAGCATAATCTTACACCAAATACTGGCACTAGTATCGGGCGATGATTTATTCTATACGCAAGAATAAACAAGCTTAAATTTGTATGTATTATTTTTAATTCAAGACAAACTGTCAATTATATTTAATTCGAGGCAGACAAATAGAAATTATTACTTTAATCTTAAAATGGTTTTAATTTTATATTGCATGAGATAACGATAAGATTAAATGCATCAAGAATAGTTTTCGTCTCATTATTAGAAATCCTTTTTTGAGAGGGCATGGATTTACACATGTGTGCGTGTCCAACGAGCGTATTTACCACTACATATGTCAAAGGTAAAAGCCCTGGCTGTTATTTTTGTCATCCAATCCGCACTGCCAGCTAGATTCTCCCTTCATTTTGTTGTATTCACGTTTTCATCTGCCTCGTGCTTGTCCAGCGCGGTGCAAAGCAGTTGAACCGAGTCGCAGTTCAATCAGAACCAATATGTCGCGCTCTCATGCGAATACACACCGCGATTTCTGCGAAAAGCGCGTTTGTACGCGTTTAAACGTGCATAAAGTATCTGAAATTTTCCTGTAAAATATGTCATTTCGAAGGCCGGTCTGCACGCGGATGTCTCTCACTCAGAATTTTCACGTGTTTGCTTGCAGAGAAGAGTCATATACGAAGATCTATAACAAATTTCTACAGCTTAGAATTTCAATTTTCTATCTACATGTAAGCGGCTGCGCGCAAATATGTGAGCTGCGCAATTAAATAACGAAATGAGAAAATGATGTTAAAAGATGAAACGATGGTGGTAGCAATGTAATATTAGTTTTTGTGTCAGTTTCTCTTCGGCTTTGCTGCGCGTGGCGCGTTCGCGGTGTCACGGTGGAATTATATGATTAAACTATATTGTAAACACGCATACACAACATATGGTCAGCCATACATCATACTTCGATAAGAGATAAGAGCTATAACTTTCCGCGATGTTACACACTGAAGTGCGCACAGCCGAGCGAATTTCCGCTGAATTGGAGAGATTAGTAGAAATCGATCGCGATAAATTTTATTTCTGGTGAAGCGCGAAATAAAATTGTGTGTGTGTGTGTGTGTGTGTGTGTGTGTGTGTGTATGTGTGTGTCACGCCAAACGGGGGAGACGAACTGGAGAAAGAAAAAGAGGGAGCGATTGACAGTTTAACGTGTCGTCGGACACGGGACGGCGTCGGAAGAGTTATTATTAATCGCAGCTCTAAAAAGCGAGTTGCGAGCAAAATGCGTGATCCTGTGCAATCGGTTGGACGTCGGCAACGTCTAGCGTGTGCGGAAACGCGCATCCTACTTAAACTGGAGCTGTCTATGCTCTTGCTATTCTATCCCCTATGGCGAGTTGCATACTAATAATAGTCGGTCACTCAATATAATAGTTGCACGTGGATGGCTAGTCATCGAACGCTTCTATAAACACACACCCTTCTATATACATATATGTGCGTGCGACGTCTACTATCTATGCACATTTGTGATTACGCTAGGGTAAGACTTCGCAGGAGATATTTCGCATGGTAGATACGTGAATGAAAGTCGATCGCGCGTATATGAGTGTGTGTATGTGAAGGTGGGCGTCGCCTTCCTCCTCCATTCACACCGATTAATGTGGTATGTGTCTATAAATTTATGTGTGCGAGATGCGTCGAGTTACATTTGAAAGGAAAAGTTCGTTAACAGATTGAATGCGAATGAGACGTGCCAGATGATAAAGTCACTATAGTTTTGTCAAATTGATTTTTCCAATTCTGATTAATCAAAATAAATTAAACGAATAAAAACGTTGGGCTTTCTGTATAAACGTACAATGTATAAATCTATACACACAATAAAGTAAAATCTATACGTTTTCGTTATTAAATCTTACGTTCGATTTCTCATCTGCAACTGAATGAATTGATTAATCAATCAATTGTGTGGACACGCGTTTCCTATCTCCGCGTCGAAACTCTGACAGTAGTACTATTGAAAATTTAAGCTCAATTGGACCTTCAAACGTGGACTCGAACAATCATAACGAGATGATCCTAGCTCTACGGATCTCAGAGTTAAATTAAGCAATCACAAATCAAATGGAGTATTCTCCAGTGGGAACCTTATAAAAAGAGAGAATAAAAAGTAATAATAGCACAAAGGTCGCCATTCAAAGAATTTTGCTTTTCGTAGGTTGCCTTTATGATAATAATAGCATCTGCCCAGGCTGCTCACGAATCCCACGCGTATGCGACCGGTTCGTGATTACGGCTACGATGTAAAAATTCACACGAGCGAAATAATTTAACGTACGTGACGCGGGAGCCCACCCTTGACTTCATTCATAAGTCGCTCTCGCGCGTTAGTAATAGGGGTCGATGCTTTGAATGTAGTATTTATAAATGTGACATGTGGGAAGAACGCGCGTTGATCGGAGATCAAGGGTCGATCCCGATAGCTCGTCGACAGAATGGAAATCATCGAAAGAGAAAATCGATGACGACGACGCGCAAAGCAACAGCTGTGTCGTCGTTGTCGTTGTCGTCATCGATCCCGATACCTCGACTCGGTACTCGTCGTCACGCGGCGTTATGTAATCCGTTAAAACAATAATGTCTCCCTACATCGTGCATTTTTCATTAATGCGAAAAAAGAAAGTGTTCTGTTTATCGCGTGCTTCACGTTTACACGCACACCACGCCGTTATGCAAACACGTTTTAATAGTTAACTCGTATAATCCGCGTATCGGGAAGCAGATATTAATGGCCCGCGATATTCCTACCAGGATAATACCGCTGCATGCTGATGAGTAACGTTCATTACGAGAGCATTACCTCGAGATAACCTGTGTGCAAGGGTGCAGACTAATCCTAGATTGATAAGTAGAATCCTGCGCGCACCGCCGTGTATTCACGACCGGTGAATCTTGCGAACTCGACGTTTCTCTACCGGATATGTAAGATCATTTCCGTAAATATAAGGTAACGTCTATCACATCGCGGATAACGAGTTAATCCAGCGAGTAGCGCTAAATTTATGGATACTAACTTATTCTTATATGTATAAGAACACTTGCGAGAATATTTTATCACTATACATTTTTATAAAGAACGCAGATTGAGGAATAACGATATCTTATGATATTCCCGTTAAAAATATTCCTGACACATATGATTATGAATTTTTGAAAGAACTTGCTGCTTATGATACATAAATAGAACACATAGAAGAAGAAAACATTAAGACTCGAGCGTTATTGCACAGTCAAATAATCACGCGGCCGAAAGTTTGTATCGAAAAATTTATTTCAGAAATGAAGTAGTATGGATAATAATGTATGACTGCTTTAAATTATTCTCGGACGTTTATTTGCGGAGGATCGATTTGAACCTTATCAGGGAATATTCATACATCGCCGCGACTTAACTTATTAACTTTATTATAGGGCACGACAGAGAGAAAAATGCAGTGACGTTAAACGGTGTTTATAGAGTACATCTAAAACGAGAATGCTCGAATAAATTATGTGCGTACGGCGCGGAGCTGCCATAACTTTGGCGTGTGGTACTGATTATGAGGGATATGAAGCTCTCTGCTGGGACGCGTATTCTATACTATGTAAGAATTAATGTGACGTAGAAAACCATCCTCTGGAGGTGACTCGGTCCTCTTCGTCTTTTTTTTTCTTTTTTGACAAATATAAATTCTCATTTCCAACGAAGATATCATTAGAATAAGATATTATTGCGTTACGTACGATATCGCGTATCTAAATGGGTTTCGAACAGATGACGATAGCATTCCA
The DNA here is from genome assembly GCF_055798465.1 of Pogonomyrmex barbatus. Lineage (NCBI taxonomy): Eukaryota > Metazoa > Arthropoda > Insecta > Hymenoptera > Formicidae > Pogonomyrmex > Pogonomyrmex barbatus. The sequence goes on along the minus strand of NW_028297114.1, from coordinate 29,140 downwards.
AAGTTATCACGAGGACCAGCAGTATCCCGAAAGAGGATAAGTACATCCATTGATCGTTGTAGTTTTTTAGGAAAATTTGCATTTACAATGCGCCCAAGCACTCCTTAACTCACTCCCCCGGTCTTACAGAGTAGCGATTTGAACTCTTCAAAGAGCATCAAAGCGGACTCCAGTGTTTCCTCGAAGTTGCCGCAACACACACTCGTTCGCTCATCGCATTACGTAAAAACTCGCGTAGAACCATCCCGAAGTTCTTTCTGCAATCGAACCTTTTCTCTTCACGAGCGCCTTCGCCCGAACGAGTTCTCAAATCTCTTTTATGCGTCGCGCAAAAATCCACGATTACCGCGGATCTACGCGGATCACAAAGCCGCGTAATTATGTTCGGACGGAATGCTCGCCATCGCACCGACGGTTATTTACAATTCGTTTCATCTACTTAAGCGATCATGTATATTTGAAAAAGGGATACAGAAAGAGAAAGAAAATAGAGAGAAAGAAAGGGGAGAAGGGGGAGAGAGAGAGACAGAGAGAGGGAGGGGGGAGAGAGACAGAGGACGAGGGGGGGGAGACAGAGATAGAGAGAGAGGAAGGGAGGGGGGGTGAGAGGGGAAGGAGGATGAGGAGGGGGTGGGGGGAGGGGAGGGAGAGGGAGGAGGGGTGATGGAGGGAGGGAGATGGAGAGGAAGAGGGAGGGAAGGAGGGAGGGAGAGGAAGGGAGGGAGGGAGGGAGAAAGGGAGAGAGGGAGGGAGGGAGGGAGGAGGGAGGGAGGGAGGAAGGGAGGGAGAGGGTGGGAGGGAGGGAGAGGGTGGGAGGGAGGGGGAGGGAGAGGGAGGGAGGGAGGGAGGGAGGGAGGGAGGGAGGGAGGGAGGGAGGGAGGGAGGGAGGGAGAGAGGGGGGAGAGAGAGAGAGAGAGAGAGAGAGAGAGGAGAGAGAGAGAGAGAGAGAGAGAGAGAGAGAGAGAGAGAGAGAAGAGAGAGAGAAGAGAGAGAGAGAGAGAGAGAGAGAGAGAGAGTAGAGAGAGAGAGAGAGAGAGAGAGGAGAGAGAGAGAGAGAGAGAGAGAGAGAGAGAGAGAGAGAGAGGAGAGAGAGTGAGAGGAGAGGAGAGAGAGAGAGAGAGAGAGAGAGAGAGAGTAGAGGAGAGAGAGAGAGAAGAGAGAGTGAGAGAGAGAGAGAGAGAGAGAGAGAGAGAGAGAGAGAGAGAGAGAGAGAGAGAGAAGAGAGAGAGAGAGAGAGAGAGAGAGAGAGAGAGAGAGAGGAGGGGGGTCGATCCGAGTTCGGCTCGGAGGTTCAGAAAAGTTTATCGACGCTAATTCGTCGATGAATGGGCGAGTCTCGTGTGCCGCCGGCTTGGTTTGTCCCGGAGACTTTGTAAAATCAATATCCCGCTTCCTGATATAGAAGTCTCGTTAAGCTCGATATTATCGGAGTTTTGAATACTAATTCTGTATGCCGCGTTCGTTCGCGGATAAACGAAACGCTTATTTTCGCGCGGTGTTATTTGCGAGTATTACCGGTGGTACCAACGTGGCGATCGTGTGTCCCATTTTTTGTCCACGATATCAAAGATTAATGGAGAACGGAGACGAGAACCGTGCCGAATCTATGATTAATCGACTGCTAGTTCGTTATACCGCTTACGGGAAACTATGTTTGTCCTTATTTTTTTGCGACAGTTAATTGAGATTAGCGACGATATTCAAAGAGGTGCGATATCAGAGAGATTTATAATCGTGTTACCTTTTTTAACGCTAGTTACGTAGCGATACAATTTTTTTCATGTTGCTACATTGTATGATTAGTGCAAAGTGGATATTATTGCGATATTAAAATTACATATTAGTATGTATTCATAATCATTATACTCTATGCATATTCATATTCATTAATCTTATCCCAAGAATGTATCAAATGGAAGAATTTGGCCAGTTTTACATTTGTAAAAATTTTCTTAATTTTAATTAATTAAAAATTAAGAAATGTAAACAATTTGTGTATGTCCATATGATAATATTGAATTTTAACCATATTATACCATGTTTTATTTTTATTGTGCAACTGCAAAAAGAAACTTTTATATTTTTTTATTTTTTTCCTCTTTCAAGATTTTACATTCTAGAAAGAATTAATGAAATATTAATAATATATTAATAAGAAAAGAATAAATCGCGATGCTTTCCACAATAATTGAATTTTATTGTCCGATCTATTAAAATTAAAATTAAAAATAAAATTTATTTCTAATTTGTTAATCGTATTAATTTCATTCTTTTCAAAATGTACAAATTTGTATAAAGCGATAGATTAATGAGCCATTAAACAGCCAGCTTGAAACGCAATTAAAATACAAAGGATAATTGTTTGCGCGCAATTGTCGAGTGTCAAATAATTTTGTCCCTCCTTAATGGAAGAAATTTTGTGCTAGTAGGTCACACGAAAAATGTAGGCGCAAACGCGTTACGGCACGTCTCGGAACTGCTCGGACACTGACAAATCTCTGTGCACGGTCTATTATTTGGATCATTACATGCTAACTACGTTGAGGTCCAACGTTAAAAGCATTAAGGGATAAAACGTACGACGAAGACGATCGAGGGACCATCGGAAAGCGTAGATAAAAGAGGAGGCAGAGCAACAGAGATAGAGATTAGGCGAATAGACGCGAGAATGTATGTTAGTGAAACTTTGCTCTCTGACTCTTCGAAGCGGTGCACTCGCGCACATCCACTAGGTGGTTCATCAGTCGTCTGCGGTGAATGTAGGATCCACTTCCATCCTCTTCGTCCATCGTTCGTATTTTCCTCCTGTGCAATAGAGAAGAACCATCAACGTCCCCGTCTCGAGCCGCAAAAGCTGACTACCCATCCGCGACAAGGTCGACCTTTACCCGTTTGACCAGAGAGAGCTAGATCCGCTTACGCCGGTACGTATTTGAGATTCCGTAAATCTACCAAAACTTCGACCTACGTCGCGTACTAGCTTTCCACTTATCTGCCGGGAGAGCGAGAGAGGAAGGAGAGAGAGAGAGAGAGAGAGAGAGAGAGAGAGAGAGAGAGAGAGAGAGAGAGAGAGAGAGAGAGAGAAAGAGAGAAAGGATGCGGGATCCGTGCAGTATAGAGCTGGCCAGACTATACTGTTTCCGGTACGATGAACAGTAATGCCGGGCGTAATGCGAAAGGGAATCCATGTAGATGCCACTTGCCACGGTACAAGCACACAGAGAGACACTCGCGCATGTACGCGCGGATGCACATATACGTAAACACACATTCACTGTCTGACGAAATGTTGAGAGATATCAAAACCGCACGTCCATGAGGCCGAACCGGCCCTGAACCGGCAACCCAGATATGACGGTTGCATGGCACTTCTATAATTAATTGCCACGCGGACTCGGCGTTCCGCGGGCTGATTTATGCGAAAGTGATGTCTATCTTCCCTGTGGCAACCGGCAGATATAATCTGGACTAAAAATTGTGTTATTATTACACGACAACAATTGTTTTGCTACACGTAGATGAAGTAAGATCGAAAGGCATTTCAATTCATCTGTTATTCATCTGTTATTCGCGAAGATAAAAATGGCCATGAGAGCCGAAGATAAATCGTCACTTCTACAGTTGTAGATTAGATTACAAAAAATAATATAGTTTATGTTTCCCATACCATTATTTCCATTCAAGCTTTATTGAACAAGCCACAGTGTGAGATAATTTCTGAATCTATCGCGGTCGATTATTGCTCGATAAATCTTTATTTATCGACCGCGAGACTCATCGGCCAAAATTGTACCTCCGAGTATATAGTTCTCCGAGTATATTAGTCATTAAGATTAAACCTGCCGTGCGAGAAACATCTTCTTCATTAGATAGCAATTTTACGATGTTAATAAACAAGTCATTGAAACATAAAATCGAGTTTTAGGCATTACCTATAAAATTATCTGTCGTATTGAATCTGCATTAATACTGAAAATGTTCAAACAATTGTGATATACACTTCTTGTTAGAAGTGTATCATAGATACACTTCTAACAATCCTGGAATATCTGCGTGAAATTCTTATCGTGACGCGTCGGATTTTCGGAGTTCGCTTTCGTTCCGATGTAGATAATTAATGACATACAATAATCCGTTTGATCAAAAGCGGACGGATTCGGCAAGTGACGAGTGAGTTAAATAAAAATACAACTAATACACGTCGAACGTCGGTTTAAAATATCTCCCGCGGAACGGTGAAAAAAGAAAGAGAGACTGATAAGTCGGACGAGTTCCATTGCGGTCTAATTGCCGATGAAAATGATGGGAGGGAGAAGGGATCGTATACTATCTCGTTCTCCTCGCCTTTTGTGAGGCGTATCTCTCTCATGTACACTTGATTCAACAAAGCAAATCAGACTTCGACACGCGAAGTCGGTATGAAGTATCACGCGAGGTCGCCTTATCCTATTCCCTCCCCCCCCCTTCTTCCCCGGAACTACTCCGCCTCTTTAGGCCAATCTTTTCTGGCTGGCTTCTTAGCCTTGCCCATACTTCCCTCCCCTTTGTGAAATTAGTGTCAAGCTAATTTCGCGGCTAAATTTACAAGTTTTCCTTTGATCGTGCGTTTCGATGCTACCATCCCTCATTTTATCACGGTCGTCTCTTCGATCCCAGTTCGCTGGCACGTCGCACCGCACCCGCGGTTTCACGGAAAAGCAATTGCTCCGATATTATGTACCGCATTATGAAAGTTACGAAGCAATCTTTTCTGGTTTCTTCTTCTGTTTTTTTTTTTCATTTTTGCGCGGGGAGGATAGGAAGAAAAAAAGAAAGCATGCGATCGCCGAGTGTTATAGCGTTCGTACCAATTTAGACGAACCGATCGGGAACCCCCCTGTTACGAACGGGATTCACGAATGCGGGATTTACGAGCATTCAACGAATGGGAACGACAAAGTATATTATTCGTTTGTTGCGTCGATCCCTATTACGCGCCCCCACACGCGCGTTCTCCATCCCTTCTCTCACCCCGGCGAAATAATCGGCGAGAATATACATTCACGCGTATGGTTTGCGAGATCCATCATATTGTACTCGTATTAAGCAATTACAAATGAATAATCTGTCGATCAAAGATTCCGATTTGCGATCAATATTTACATTTACAAATTGATTTTGTTCCACAATATGGTGGAGTTTTATTGAAAAAATAACCTTTGAATAAACAAAATTGATTTTCGATAAAAAAAAAAAAAAAAAAGAAAAAGGATATCCAGTCTCTTCGATACATTTTGTATTGACGTAATAATGATTTCGTCTAACCGGATACAGGAATAATTTTTAAATCAGTCAAATAATCATTGCATTAACAATTGATTATGATTGTATTATTCTCCAGCAAATTAATTTGAATGCATTTTATTTATAGATAATTTTATTTATAGTTAATTTTGTGTATTTTGATAATTCTTTGTCTTATTTTATATTCGTTGTTACGACTTAATTATTCTTATGCCTAATCAAATCTTTGAATTATTATCGAGATGACCTGCGTGAAAATAGAACCAACAAGAATCCGGTCTCATTTGGAGTATAACTACTGAAGAACTGGGATTGCAACAACATCGGAACTACGTAACTTTTAAACGCTGCTGGGCATGTGTTAAACTAGGTTCCCGCACCGCTTGGAATTAGCATTTTGACGACCCTTTTAAGAGACTGAAACGCGATCGAACTGGGACCTATAAGCTTCGAGAAGCGAAAAAAAATAATCGTTGTCGAATATTTCTCTTTTTTCCCATAACGTCGAAAGACCGAATGAACGCGTTGCGGAAAAAAATACGTGCGATATTGTGAATGTATACATACTGAGAACATGTTATATTTGTAACAGCACGAAATATTGACTTGCATTGAGCGTTACTGTTTGCGTAACAGTGCCGCATTGTTATTGTAAAGATCGGATTGCTTTGATGTATTTAAGGAAAATTTAACGTATGGTATAACGTTTATAGATTACGTTTATAGACGTTTGCGTTGATCTGATCTAAATCTTGTTTAATATTCTTAAACAATGTAAAATTTATTTTTATATATAAAAAAAGAAATCAACTTTAAAATAAAATGTAAAGAATTCAATTTGTTTCAATATTATGAAATATTCTAATCTTCTCAATTCAGTTAGAATAAACTCTAAGAAAGATGAATATGTCAAATTAATTCACATTTCACGACACTGCATTGTCACAAAATAGTGAATGACAGCGTTCTCATTACTGTTTAATTTAAAATATATAAAAATTGCAAGTACTTGTAACAAATAATTTGTAAATTTACAACTAATTTATTAACAAAGAGATTGTTAATTCAGACTGCAAATTTTTCTAAGAAAATAGTTGTTTAATTTAGGCACATATAAAAAAATGCGAGTGTTTCATTAATAAATTTATTAACAAACAATTATTAAATCATGCTATAAACTTTTGCAAGAAAATAGTATTAAATGAAATTTTTCTCTGTCTCTCTCTCTTCTCTCTCTCTCTCTCTCTCTCTCTCTCTCTCTCTCTCTCTCTCTCTCTCTCTCTCTCTCTCTCTCTCTAAAAATTTTTCTCTCACCTAGAAATTATATCAATATAGAATCAGAGAGATTCCATTCCAGTGAGTTTTCGAATGGATAAGATTATATTTAAAGAATAAAACGTATCAGGTGCGATTTAACAATAAATAGTCAAAATCGTCATAGAATATGAAATACCACAAAGAGTATTAAGACTTTTATTATTTATAATATACATAAATGGTATAATCAAAGCCTGTCTAGAAGGATGTAATATAAAAATGTTTGCAGATGATATCCTAATACGTAACTAAAGAAAGTAGTGCGAAGTTAAAAAGAAAAATGAATAGGATGTTTGTTATAGTAGAAGAGTGAATGAATATAAATAAGTTAAAAATAAATGCAGGGAAAACAAAATATATGATAGTTAAAAGTATGAGGAAAGAACCGAAAAAAAATATTACATTGAAATATCTGGATGGAACTGAGATAGAATATGTAGAAAATAATTAATGTATAAAGTATTTAGGCATAATTATTGATGATAAACTTCGATTTAAAGACTGTGTTTATATACTAAAAAAAGACGAGTTTTCTAAATAAAATAGATAATTTTACATCGGCATATACTAAATGTATTATAATATATAGCACTTCATTTTGAATATTATGTGAAACTGTTAAGTAACGTGGAAGAAACACAGCTGAGTGAATTGCAAAAAGCGCAACGAAATGGGACCATGAAAGTCATATTGCAATGTGATAGACATACCAAAGTGGAATGTGATAAGCGCGTAGTTTATACACATAGAGATTATATTATAATGTACATTTATTTTTAAAATTTTAAATAATATGCTACCGGAACAATTAAGAGATCATTTGTAAGAAATGAGAGGAATTTGTAAGAAATGAGAATGAAAAACAAACGCGATAAACTAGGGATATTGCGATAAAATTTCGCAGAATAAGGAGTTTCTCAAAAGAGTATGTTTAAAGGATGTATAAAGGAATGAAAATGTATAACGCACTGCCAGCCAAGGTCAAACAATGTGAAAAACTTGAGCTGTTTAAGCGAACGTTAAAATATTATACTATTACTACTATTTTTTAATTTCTTGGCCGTGACTTCCAAGCGGCACCAATATCGCTTATAGACTATGAGTCAAAACGAATATAATTCGAGAAAAAACGAAAATTGTATGAGCGTAAACCGAAAAAAACTATATGAGCGACAATCAAAAATGCGTGATGATGTAATACAAAAATTTCCGTGGAGATAAAACACGCTCGATCTACACAACGGCCCACAGGAGACACCGTTAAAATATTATTATTACTGTTACTCCTTATAAAATGGCGAGGCTCTTGGTAGAATCATACAGGCCAGAAAATGAGCATTAAAATATTATATATAATAAAAATGTGATTTAAGTGCGTGTATTGTAAATAGCAGAGAAAGATAATAAAAATCGATTAATCAAAAATTTTTCAGACTATTAAATTAGAGTCCCTATAGTTAGGATTGCCATTCTCTTTTCCCCGAACACTGTTCTTTTTTTAAGGCGTTCGGGGATGTCCGGGGGGATTCTTTGAAAGCGTCCGGGATAATTATAAGTGTCCGGGGTTTCAGAAAAGCTTCTAAATATTTTGTTTTGATTCCTCTCGCATTACTCTGCATTACCAAATAGCATAGGTATCATATAAAAAAGTTAAAATTTTTTTAATTTTAATACCTAATAAAACTTATTTTTAATCAAGATAGTCTATATTTATTTATTTTCCAGTTCAAATTTCTCTTTGCTCTAAATACTAACGAACAATTAGACGTGAAATAATGATTCATTTACTGTTCTAATCAATTTTATTAATTTAAGCGCATTTTTATATACGTTCGAGGTTGCAACCGAAATGTCCAGGATTTTTGGCTTGTAAGTCCTAGTTTTGAAAATTTTAATATGGCAACCCAACCTGTTTTCAACAGTTTATATCATAATAGTCTTTATATATAAAAATATAAAGAGTACAATTTAAAAAATAAATATTAATTAATAATAACATGCCTAACCATAGTTTTATTACTAAAAACCTTATTTTTTAATTTTTTATTTTTTATTTTTCATAGAATTAACACAATTAGGCACGCAGCAACCAAGCATTTTCTACACAATTCATGTAATTTGTACATTTTAATCATTGAATACAATATTAAAGGTTAGGAATTAATTTTTATGACAACATTCATTAATATTTATATTTTATATATTTTTTAATTTTTATAACATTGTGTAAGTCTTTATTTTATTTGTTTATGATATATTTACCTTAACCTGTTTATGATATATTTATGGTATATGTATTATGTATATATTATGTATATACATAATAAAATATATATATATTATGTATATATTATGTATATCACTGATCACATTACTAATCTATATATGTTTGTTTATGTTCATCATATTTTGTCAAATTAAAAACTCTGTACAGATTCTTACTATAGGGATTCTATATTAATTTAGAGACACTAAGAGACACAATAAGAGACTGGCCACGGTCTATGGGTCACGACTTTGATTCGTCAGGTTTTGGCTAAATCCGAGAGAGAAAGAAATATACACTATCTTACTCTAACCAATAACGTGTTTGGTAGCAATATTTTTTACTTTGCATGTGCATTGATTTAAATGTGTTATGCATGCATGTGTATTAAACACGTGGAAAGCGTGATAATATATTATTAAATAATAGAGATACTGTAGGAAAAAAAAATATATATATATATATATATATATATATATATATATGTATATTATATTATAGATGTGATTAATGTTTTTATCGTTTATTATTATAATCTTACTCTTAAGTAACTATCACTGTTAGTCGCACTATTTGATTCTTTGATTTTTCGATTCTCATTACGGATGACTAGGCAAAGATTGATCGTGAGTGTCTGCTCGCGAATTTCGTGTGCTTACTCGTATGGAAAAGAACTATTGAGAACTATTGAAAAATATAACTATTCAGAACTATTCAGAAAACTATTGAAATTTTATGTAGTATTATGAAACTATTACTATTGGAATTATGAATAGTTTACTATTGGATGAATAGTTACTATAAGCATTTATTATTCATTACTATTAGAATTATAAATAGTTTACTATTGGAATGAATAGTAAACTGTAGACATTTTTATTTATTACTATTAGAATCGTAAATAGTTTACTATTGGAGCGAATATAATAATTATAAGGATTTATTATTCTTTACGATTAGAATGAGTAATTTGCTATCCTATTGGAACAAACAACTACAAGTTACTAATTAAATTCGCGATTTTTTTGCAAAATCGTGGAAATCTGATATTAGTATTGAATGATGTCAATTACTCTGGATAATACGCGGATACTCTATTTAGTAATTTTTTTATTGTATGTTTTAAAATAATGTTATGTATGTACAGGATGTCTTATCTTAAATGACGGATTGAGATTTTTCGAAAATTATTGAAGAAAAATGGAAAAACATTTGAAATAAAAGATATACGTTTTGAAAGGAGACAAATAATGGTAAGATTAATTTTCGAAAAAAATCAATACATGATTTTTCCGATTATTCTGCATATAAAAGTATTAAGATAAAATTGTCAAAAAAATAATAACTTTACATTTTACTCTTGCACATTTCAACATAAAATATAAAATATCTCATAAACTATTCAGCTACTTTACTATTACATCTTAATATTTTTATGCATAAAATAAGATAAATTAATGCATAGAAAACATATAGTTGTTTTTAAAAAAGAATTATGCAATTCGTAATATGCAATTACATGTTTTTTTAAAAAGCAACAGCATTTTCCTTATACCCCCATATGGAAAGGAACTATTGAGAACTATTCAGATTTCTATAGCTATTCATTACATGCATGAATAGCTATTCAATTATTATTCATACATAGTCTCCAATAGTTACTTTTCAGAACTATTCGCCAATAGTCGCAGTTACTGCAGTTATTCAATTACTAATTCATGCATGTAATCGCCAATAATTACTACTCAAGTTACTACAGAAATTGAATGGTAACTATAAAAATCTGAATAGTTCTCAATAGTTCTCAATAGTTCCTTTCCATACGGGTATATATCCCACTCGCAGAGATATGCAGATAATTATTGTGTACATATCCGAGCCAATCATGTCAACATGACAAATTGATCGTTATTTTCTTGAAATTTCACGATACTTCCGATCATAACATATTTCTCGAAGGATCAACGTCAATACCGAAAATATGCCTACAATACTAAAATTGCAAAATATAGTCATAAATTAATTAATTGTAATAAATCAATACAAAAAATAGGTGGATGTTCAGCACCATTTTGTAGTAATTCTTCGAAGAAAGGTCGTCATAAAAGTTTTCTCGAGAGATCCGAAACGTCGAGCTTTATGGTTGCAAAAATATTGGTCGTAAAAATTGAGTACCAACAAATGATTCCTTTCTTTGTGAGGTTTGTGAAGTTTATTATTGATGCTTTTTCGCGATGGGTTCTCTCGCTGCACTAACTTTGTAAATAGCTGTCATTGTATTAATTTTACAGAGGATCGTAACAATTTGACAATTGTCTATCAAAAAGTAAAAATATTATAATGTAACAGTAGTATAATAGTATTATATTAATTTTTGCTCTTGTATTGAAAAAGATAGCGAAAACAAGATAAATAAAATGATAAATAAAAAAATAAATAAAAAATAAAAGATAAATAAATAAATAGTAATAAATTTAAAATCGTTAAAATTAAAGGAAATATATTAATAAATACAATAATAAATATATTAATAAATTGGTAATATAATTATGTAAAATAAAGTTTTATAAATATACATATTTTATTAAAACGCTTATGTTTTTAAATTATAATATTACAATTTAAGATTAATGTAGTTAATGTATTTGAAAATAAGTGAGAATAGCCAAAAGATGGCGGACTAATAAAAAAAGTGGCTTTTTTATGATCAGTCTCTTATTGTGTCTCTATATTAAATGAGTATCTAATGACATCTCTTGGTCATTTTAACAACTATCGATTGCAGATACCAATTGTAGGTTATATAGCACTCTTAGAAAGCACGACGTCATTCCCTGAAACATCACTCGTTGCCTAAAGCCGTTAGAATTGATTAGAATTACACGTTAAAACATTGGAGTCGCTTGTCGTGTTTCACTTTCGTTTTTATCTCGACGGAATTTGAGGTAGGAAATATAATATTTGTCAATCGGTACGTATCGCCGTCGTCAATGTTGCGACAACGTGAAGGGAGAATATAAATTCATATATGTAGTAGAGCGTATGCAAATTTCCGAGTTCGTACGAGATAATTTCTGTCGGCTTCCACTCTTTCCGTGTCGGCACGCGGAAGTACCAAGCTGCAGGTAGATTCGTTCGGTGAGTCCCCTTCTCGACCGAGATTGGTCGAGTCCATCTATCTTTCTTTCTCTCTTTTTCTATTTCTTTGTCTTCCTCGTTTGCACTTGTCTTCGCGCGATCGCGAAAGTAAAATGCCCGACCGATCGTTGATCGCACGATAACCTCGGTCACTGTTGCCGCCGCCAACGCGAGATTCTGCCATCTGCTAAAACCGCTGCCAATTTCGCGCCTGTTATCTATTTTCGGAAAATTCCGACCAGTCCAACGAATCCCGACGGAGGACTATCCGGCCAATTTGGCCAGATATTTTCGAGAATTGCGTCGTGTGACGTCGATTGCGAGCCGATATGTATGTCACCACATTGGAACGTTCGTGGACAGTTTGTGATTGCACAGGACCGTTCTCATTGTCACGCGCGTGACACTTCTCTCTTTCTCATTTTTATCCGTGAGCGCATCATTTTCACCGTTGTATTCTGTTTTAGGAATCCTAATAGAGAGATCTGTCATTGAAAACCAGCGACGGGACATTCGTATCATCTTGGGAAATAAATTTTTTTCGTAAAATCCAAGCAAGAGTCTGAAGATAGTGGGACTTATTGAATTGAGAGTGAATCGAGAAAGATTTTAATTCTTTGCCAGGATGTCTGGAAGCAATGATAATTTTAACAATAATACCTGCGTGGTGTGTTATAAGAATGTTGACATCTACAGCATTGGCATGTGTGAGCATCCTGTCTGTTACGAGTGCAGTACCCGGATGAGAGTGCTCTGTCGTCAAAATGAATGCCCCATCTGCCGCCAAGATATGCCAAAAGTAGTATTTACTCGAGATATTAAATCTTTTCATAGCTTAACTGGAACTAACCTGGTGGATACGCGATATGACATTTACTTTAGCAATTTGGATATTCAAGAGAAATTCACTGAATTATTAGCTAATACATGTTCAATATGTAAGGAGAAAACAGTCTTTAGCAGTTTCAATAGTTTAAAGGACCATATGCGACAACGACACGAGCTGCATTATTGTGACCTGTGTGTAGAAAATTTAAAGGTAAGCTGATATCTGAAAATGCAATACTTTTAATTGACAAATAATGAAAGGATAATCGATATTCTTCTATATCTTAATTCATCATTTTCTTCTTAATAGATATTTTCTCATGAAAGACGTTGTTACACGAGATCAAGTTTAGCTACACATCGGAGAAAAGGCGATGTCGATGATAAGAGTCATAAGGGTCATCCGCTCTGCGAGTTTTGCGATCAGCGGTACATGGATAACGACGAGCTATATCGACATCTGAGACGCGATCATTTGTACTGTCATTTCTGCGATGCGGACGGTCTGCATCAGTATTATAGCTCGTACGATTATCTCAGAGATCATTTCCGGCAAGAGCACTATCTATGCGAGGAAGGAGTGTGTGCAGAGGAAAAATTTACGAGCGTTTTTCGGACTGATATTGATCTCAAGGCGCACAAAGCCAGCGTTCATGGCAAACAGTTGAGTAAAGCCGCCGCCAAGCAGGCGAGAACGTTAGAGCTGGAATTCACTTTGGCGCCACGTGGCGAGAATCGCATAAACAGAAGAGGTATGTTGGGCGCGTCCACATCGAGGAGCACAAGGGATTACGGATCCAGGGATTACCAGCAAGGTTCGATACCCAGCAGCTCCAGTTCATTTGCGTCCAACAACGAACCTACCTTTATAAAGCAACCGTCCGTAGATGTACAAAGCACTGACGAGTTTCCAACGTTGGGTGGTAATGCCGCCCCTCCCGTCATTCCTACCTTGACTCAGCCTAAGAGCAGAGGAAATGTGACTATTCGAAGCACCGTAAGAAATCAACCACTTGCGGTAACAGATGAGAATTTCCCGGCGTTGGGTCCGGACTCGGCCGGTCCTAGTATTTCAAAAACAGTGAACTTCAGCGTTTCCAGCAGTAGTAACGCCACAGGATCCAGTGGTATACCACAGTGTCAGAAAGCTTCCGCATCGTCGAACGTTTCCATTCAGGTGAATCATGAGCCCAACGGCACAGTCACTACTAGAGTGTCTGGACCCAATATCAGGATACGCCCCGCACAATTGTCAATAGATTCTGATTTCCCTGCCTTGAGCAGCTCCGAACCGTCTACCGTCAGTACTGCCAATTCGACCCAATGGAAGGAAGTTCTGCAGTGGACTTGCTCAAAATCGGCATCGGCGAATGCATCCAAGTCAAAGAAAATCATACCATCATCTTCGATATCGACGCCGCCTATTCGATCTGGTGAGGACTTTCCAAGTTTGTTTAAATCATCAAAATCAAAAAAACAATCAGTAATCACAGTAGTGCCATCGTGGGGACAGAATTCGCAAAATACTAACAACACTCAGAACTCTAGTATTAGCAACAGCACGAAAACAATGGATCAAACAAAGGGTAAGATGAAAAAGAAGAAAGCGAAGCAGGCTTCGAGCGGTAATAGTTCGAGCAGTAACGAATCTGGCAGTTCCAAATCGAACATAAGTACTGTAGTGAAGAAAAATATTGAATTGGCACATACTGATTCGGATAATTCTCGCATCGCTTCTAAGGAGAGTTCGCGAGCCATGCATGATATCAACAGTGATATAGGCGGCGATAACAAGAATTCGAGAGATTCGGAAAACTCGAGTAAGAAGGATAAAAGGAAAAACAAGAACAATTTAGACGGTAATTTGGATATCGCAACTGTTATAGGTACAGAATCCGAAAGTGGAGGTAATGGTTCTTCGAGCGGAGAGAAGCAAAGGAAACGCAGCGAGCTGAAGATAAACAGTCTGAATACGACCAACAATAATATTCATCGGGCGGAAGACTTTCCCGTTTTGAGTAGTGCTAGCAGCAGACCGCCGGGCTTCACGAATCCGCCACCTGGTTTCACTTCACCGACTCCACCACCGCCCGGTTTCTCCATCAAGTACAACAGCTTCGATGGATTACACGGTGGCAACGGTCTGACATTCACAAATAGTTCCGGTGAGAGCTACTCCATTCTACCAGATAACAGCAAACATGTCTACGTGTCACCACCCGATTTTCAAAAACGGAACACGTGCCTCGTTGCAAAGCTCAATACGGTCCTTGTGGAGCAGGACAAAATCGAGGAATTCCGTTATGTTAGCGGCCTTTTTCGAGGCGGTACCTGTGATGCCCAAAAGTATTACATGCATTGTCGCGAAGTCATGGGTACCAACGCCTTCGAGAGCGTATTCCCCGAACTTTTGATACTGTTACCGGACATCGTGAAACAGCAGGAGCTATTTAAGGTACATAAGCGAGAAATGGGCGGCAAAACGAAGGGATTGGAGATGTGCGCCACGTGTGGCCAAATTCTTAAGAATGGTTCGGACTTTAAAACGCATATGTCCAGTCACACACTTGAGAACCACTTTCCGGCATTGGGTAAGAACAATACATCATCGCCTAAGAATACATGGGTACGTAAATAAGTCAATTATGCCCTCTCATTGATCGTTATTGTGATCGTCGTTGTGAAGAACCTGCACGAGCCGAATATCTGCGCTGAAAACGATTGTAAATATAACACTCTTGTTTTTATACCATCATCGAGATTAAACTTATTATATATATTGCGTTTATCCGATATGTAATATTTATTCCAGAAATCAATTGATCTTTAGTGTTAAAGATGAACTTGTGCATAGAATTAGCGCTGACTATTCGCATAAAATTAATATTTGTTAAGTGCATTGTAAGGCAGTATTGATTGAAATGAAAAAAAAAAAAGAAAGCGAAGATTATATACCTTAGAGCTTTTACAGACGGTTGTATTATGTAACAAAATGCGTGATCGGCGTGATAAAGATGAAATCGAATATTTTTTTGTATGATAAACTTTATGAAAAGTATATAAAAGATACTGAATACGAAAAAAGGTCTGTTACAAGGGATGGATGTATGCATATGTTACATATAAATATAAATATGTGCATATATATATATATATATATATATATATATATAGAGAGCACTAATGTTTCAACGATTACCTACTTCTGTGCTGTATTTTAAGACACTGTGTATATAAAATTCATAAATAATCGCGTAATTCCTTTCGTAATTTATTTGCCATGTTTCTCGGAATAGGAATGGAATAGATTGCTGTGCTATATGCGAAAAAGTAACACCATACTTTAACAAAATCGTTTGATACGTTATATATTATACAGTACTTGTAGCATTACCGTACTGTTTTGTATCATAATGAAGTTGTACATTTTACATTTAGTTAACACGACAATACATGATTTTGATGAACGAGCGAACAAGTGGTACTTCTTCGCCTGGCTTTTCTATTTTTTCCTCTTTTTTTTGTGTGCTAATTGGATATCAATTAATGGAAGCAAATAATACTTATGCTTTCACTTCGCAAGGTGGAAAGATTGGTTGGTGTTTATATATTTTCCATATTTTCAGGATTTATTGTGACAATTTTTAAACACACTTCTTACAATTCAAGTGTCTATTTTTATTAAAAAGGAAAATCACGGTTCATGTGAAACCTTAGTTAAGTTTTATTTCCTTTCATGGTATTAAAGTTAATCAAGTACTTATCTATAAGCCTTATATAATTAGCAAGTTACTTATCTCAAAATTTACTTATATTTATTAGAAGAACAAGAAAGTGTGAATGATCTATGTGTATAACATCACAATACATTGTATATGTCATTCCTCACAAATAGCACGGACGTAGACCAAAATGGGAAATAAATTGCGATAACCAATGTTTTTCACATATGATAATATATAAATATGATAATATATAAAAGCTCTACACACATTAAATCAATTGGTCAAAACGGTACTTTGTTACTCGATGTATCAAAGAGCAAAATTAGAATTTACTTGGCAAATGATGAGCATGTATGAAAAAACTTAGTACTATGTACAACATGTGTGTGTGTGTGTGTGTGTGTGTGTGTGTGTGTGCGCGCGCGCGCGCGCGCGTGTATTCTTATAAATGAAAAATCATCTGTTGTATCTCAATGCCTTTTTCTTCATTCTATAAAACAAGTTTGCTCCTAGAGCGCAATCAATCGTGCGTACAGCGATGAAAAAGTTATTAAAATTGCTCCTAGTATCCTCAGTTTGCAAGATGTATCAATTTCTGTAAGCAATTATGAACGCAGCGATTGTTAAACTGTACATGATAGATGTTACATTGATATAATTTGACAAAGATGGAAACTGTTGAGTGACTCTCTCCACCCATCTTCTACGTCCACACTGGATGAATGAGCTATCCTTAGAGTACCGGGTATAGTGAAGCGCTATCACTTTTTGGCCAGCTCGTTACTCAACCAATCCAACCCCTCGTACAGTCCGTGTCCCTGTGTGGCGCAAGTGCTCTGGATATACCAATGACGTCCTCGCAACGAATTCAAGCCCAGCTTGTCAGTGAGTTCGGCGGCGGACATGGCATTGGGCAGATCCTGCTTGTTAGCAAATACCAATAACACTGCATCCCGCAGTTCGTCCTCCTTCAGCATGTTCGCCAGCTCACGCTCCGCCTCACCGATACGCTCGCGATCGTTGCTGTCCACTACGTAGATGAGGCCCTGAGTATTCTGGAAGTAGTGCCTCCAAAGCGGCCGGATTTTGTCTTGACCGCCCACGTCCCATACGGTGAAGCAAATATTTCTGTATTCGACTGTCTCGACATTGAAGCCGATCGTAGGTATGGTGGTAACAATCTCACCGAGTTTCAGTTTGTAGAGTATGGTGGTTTTGCCGGCGGCATCAAGGCCCACCATCAATATCCGCATCTGCTTCTTACCAAACAGCCGGGTGAGGAGGCTGCTGATTGTGAGGCCCATCTTGCAACCGGAGCGTGCGATAGAACACTGTGCGCAGAGCTTCGCAGAGATGTCGTTCTCTACGAAAACGACGATATAGGCACAAATTTTCGCGCTGTCACGCTAACCTATGATAAGGACCGGAACTGACACTCAAATACCTCCAACAACTTAGTTGGTCCTCCTTGTACGCTTGACGCAGACTTTCGTCAGTTTGACGTGTTATACCAGTCGTGTTTCTCCTCTCTCACCCCCCTTCGGTATCTACCTTCGAATCCGGCAGCAGCACACCTCGATTTACAGCAAACGTCACCTTGCGGTCAGCGGTGCCGTGTGTACCGCCGGAAATAGTTGGCAGGATTCGTCACGCAGGCCACACTCCACCCCGTGATCAAGGAACCTATCACAGCTGGGATCTCGAACCTGAACGGGCACTCGCGTTTTATCTCGATGATCAGATCATGGGCAGTTCGTTTTCTCTTTTGAAGCTTCCTCGCGCTCAGGATCGCGTGTCGTCCATCAGTTGGACATTGACGAAGCGCGGCTCTCCCAAGGCACAACGAATGGCGAGAAGTTGGCCGCGCAGTGCTACCATCCTGTCTCTAAACGCGCGCGATTTTGAAAAATGTAATTTTTATTATTAAATCTTCGTTATAATAATTGTTAAATGCAATTAAAACTGAATCCCTGAGAAAATCAAATGTTCTTTCTTTGCTCGATATGAATTTATGAAATAAAGACATAATTATACTTAGTTAAAAAATAGAAATTACTTATGAATCGAGTAATTAATACATATTTGTATGAACACAAGCAATAAATCGTATACAGAGCATCGAAGTGACAAAAAATCAAATTTTTTTGAAAATAATCTTATATAATTATATATATAATTATACATATTTTATTTTTAATATAAAAATATAAAAAAACTATATAAATAACATGTATAAAAATATGTATAAATAATTCATAAATATCATGAAGAATGTTTTTATGATTTCTCGACAGAGGGCCTAAGATGTATGTACATGCATACAAGATGTATGTACACATATCTATGAATATGTTACACCACAGTGCGCGATCAAAACGAAAATGGTGGTCGACATGGAACTACAAGAGGCTAAGGATATCGTCCTTCAATTAATGAAGGAAAAAGACAAGATCGAATCTGATCTACGAGCGCTAAAGGAGATCTTAGATTCCGTAAGTATCGCGCTTGGCTTTACATTGTAGTGGTAGGAATGACGTTACTGTCGCGAGGAAATTCCAAACTCGTTTTGTAGCATGATCTGTCAGATTTTTGAAAGTCTCATTTTGCATTCTTGATGCAATTGCAGAATCACATCGGCATGGACGAACCACTAGTGGACTCTGAAGGATATCCCAAGCAAGAGGTCGATGTTTATCAAGTGAGACACACAAGGCACAAAATAATATGTATGTTAATATAGACCTGTCTTTTTTTTTATTTTTTTTATGAATATAAAGTAGGACAATGTACTTTCGTGTGTTTGAATAATACCCTATTGCCAAACAGGTCTTACAAATGATCATAAAGATGTGATGAAGAAAATAGAGGAGGGCTTGCACAAAGTACATGCTCTAGCAGGAGCCAGCGAAACTGAACAGTCAGTATCTGATATACCTGATAGTCACGAAATAGAAGCACTGGAGCCTTTCCTCAGGGTGAATTTAGTTTCACCTGGTTCACCAGCGGAAACTGCGGTACCTGTTATTTCCTCATGTTTTTGCATTGGTCATTCATAATCTGTATTCAATTGAATTTGCTATTTACAAATCTATTTTAAGATTTGTTTTATCTTGTTAAGATTTGTTCTATCTAATTAGATTTAAAAAATAAGAGTTGTTTTTTCAGGGAATCCAAGTTGAAGATCTAATATTGGAATTTGGATCTATTCATTGCCGAAATTTCAAATCTTTAGCAGATATTGGAAAGCTGGTAGAAAATAGCAGATATAAGACGATTCATGTAAAAATCAAACGTGAATCGAATGTTACAGTCTTATCGTTAACTCCACGTCCTTGGGTCGGTAAAGGTCTTTTGGGATGTAATGTGATACCTGTAGAAGTAGTTGAGAGATAAAATTATATCGCAGAGTAATACGTAACGTATTTTTCCAGCATACAAACTATTTTTATGTATATCTTAAATATCAATAAATGTATCTTTGTAAGTTATCGTTTTTAATACTTGCATCATTATGTTTATAGATTTTTCTTTAGATTTTAGATTGAAATATTTTCATATATGATTATCGATATTCTTATAAATAAAAAATAATTTAGTATACTCAAAAATGACTAGAATTAAAGTACATTTTTATGCATTATACAAATTATATTTAAAAAATATTTTTATGATAATTTTAGTCTTAGTTGCATCTGTTCCTATATCTTTTGCATTTAAAATTATACATTTAGAAAAATAGAAAAAAAGTATATAGTCTGATATATTATTTAAAATCTTGAGTAATAAATCTCGAGAATTTATTAGTCGGATGTGTAATCTCAAGACTCTATGGAATCATGACGTCATAGGCGAGAAATGACACACTAAAGTTTATGACGATAATTTTGCAAATAAAGAGATATTTGACTTTGAAAATAATACCTGATATGACTTTAAGACACTTGTGAAAATGGGCGGCTATCCTTTCCCTTCCTGATAGTCAATAAATAGCTGTAAAAGGCACGTGAAATGAAGCTTATTCAGGCAGGAAACATAATTTGACAGCTGTTGAAAGAAGTGAAAAAAATGCTTTCACATATAATGTCCGACGATAATTTTAGCTGCCGTCCATTTTTACGACTCTGGTAAGTACGAAACAAGTCATATCTGCACGATTAAGCACACAATAACGAAAAATAGTCATTATAAAAAATTTCATTATCTGCATGTCACTTGTATAAAGATGAACAAAGACAAGGATGTATAAGCTTCTATTTTTCACCGCGACGATACATCGCTATCGTCAACGCGGAATTCCTGCTACAAATACTTCGAAACATTTGATTAACCAATCAGAATAAAAAATCAAAAATTGCTTTGAAGCATTTGTAGCACCATAGATATAGTATAGATAGACAGAGTATGCTGTATACCAGACAATGGGCGACATATGCGAGTGAGAAGAAACAATACCTGATTTTTTTCTCTTTGATAGAAGAAGGTGAAGGAAACATTAAGTGGGGTCTATAATAAGGATCATATACTATCATATACACAGTCTCCACTTAATGTTTCCCCGACCTCTTCTATCAGAGAAAGAGAGAAAAATCAGGTGTTGTTTTTTCTCATTCGCACATGTCGCCCATTGCTTGGTATATAGCATGCTCGGTCTATCTATATTATGTCTATGTGTAGCATCAAGTGGATCGCACTCTAACCCTAAATCCTTCCGTAGATTCCATCATTAATGTCATCGCCATATACGTTGAAGTTCTGTCATGAATTCCAGGAAGTATTCCACCTCGTGAATGTTCACAGAAGAAGGAAAATGGAGACGAATAACATTAGGAATCAGGATGCATAACATATCGATCAAGTCGTGCTCCGATAATTCCCCAGAACGTAGAAAATGTCTGAGAATACTCGCGAAAAGATAAACTCTCGGAGCAACTCTCGCGCGAAATTATCGAATTTTCGCGCGGCTGCGCTGCGATAAATCGAGACTGTCGTATTTCTCTCGCGTTCGAGAAAACAAACCGAGAAAGACACAGGTGAATACTTTTCGATCGCTACGCGGACGGCACGATGACAGAAACGATAAGAATTTTTCTCTATTCGTGGTCACACGGTTTTACCTTTGCGGCCTCGATTGTCGCGAAGGAAACAATGCCGAACGATTGCATCATCTCGATTACAGTAATTATGGTGATCAGCGAGACTTTGCAGTATGACAAATCGTCTTGCGTGCGCATCGGGTAAAGTGGCATTCACTTTGATTCGCCTGCCGGGTGAGAGGGATGATGACATAACCTCCAAAAGTTGAAGGCCGATCCGTCCGCGACGAAGTCCCCAGCTGTGTCTCACATGAGCCCGATCGCTCACGTGAATTATCGTGTGATCGCGTCCAGATAGTCTGAAAAAAATGAGTAACAAAGGAATCATGACGACTGAGGACGCGCAGGTACAGAGACGCGTGATAAACGGTGTCACCGAGGATGAGGATGAGGACGGAGACGTTGTGACGCCGTGGACGGTCATGAGCATTAACGATTCCGGAATTGATTACGACAAGCTGATCAGTAAGTCGCGTCTTTCATGAAAATTTATTTTACAAGAATTATTATTCTTACAAACGTGTGAACGAGTTACACGAATAATAGGTATTTAATTCTCTATAGTTTTATAGGTTATATTCTCAGCAAGTGTCTTACGTGTTCAAGGCATTGTATTTTGCACTTATTTTTATAGCTATTTCTTTTTTTTTTTTTTTTTACAGAAAAATTCGGAAGTTCGAAGATAGATGACGAGCTGTTGACTAGATTCGAAAAAATTACTGGCAAGAAACCACATCACTTTCTCAGAAGAGGCATATTCTTCTCTCACAGAGATATGCATACCATTTTAAACCTTTACGAGCAAGGAAAGTTCTTTTATCTGTATACGGGTAGAGGACCAAGTTCTGATGCAATGCACTTAGGGCATCTTATACCCTTTATGTTCTGCAAATGGTTACAGGATATTTTTAACGTCCCATTGGTCATACAGTTGACGGATGATGAAAAAGCCATATGGAAGAACATAAAAATAGAAGATGCTATTAAGCTGGCCTATGCCAATGCGAGGGATATCATCGCGTGTGGTTTTAATCCTGAAAAGACTTTTATCTTCTCCAACCTGGAACATATAGGAAACAATTCGGCATTTTATCAGAACATGATCAGGATACAGAGATGTATTACGTTTAATCAAGTGAAGGGCATTTTTGGCTTTGGGGATAGTGATCCAATTGCAAAGATCGCATTCCCGCCGACTCAAGCAGCACCAGCGATCTCTGGCTCGTTTCCTTTCATTTTTAAAGATGCAAAAGTAAATTGCCTGATACCATGCGCGATTGATCAAGATCCATACTTTCGTATGACGAGAGATGTGGCACCCAGACTAGGTTTTCCCAAGCCAGCCTTGCTACACGCGACTTTCTTTCCAGCGTTACAGGGCTCGAAAACGAAAATGTCAGCGAGCGATAATAACACGGCGATATTTCTCACGGACACCGCCAAACAAATCAAGAACAAAATCAATAAGCATGCATTCTCAGGCGGTCAGGCCACTGTGGAGGAACACAGGCAGTTTGGTGGAAATTGTGAGGTGGACATATCTTATCAATGGCTGCGATTTTTCCTGGAGGATGATGAACGATTGGAAGAAATTAGAAAAGTCAGTCTCACGTTGGTTGCAGACTTTTTTCAATCTTAAATTAGAATTATGATGTACGATGTATGAATGTTTGTTTTTCAGGGCTACACCAGTGGAGAGATTTTAACGGGCGAACTGAAAAAGAAATTGATCGACGTGCTACAGCGACTTGTCGCCGCGCATCAGGAGGCGAAAAGTAAAGTAACGGACGAAGTGATCAAACAATTCATGATTCCTAGAGATCTTGGCTTCGTGTCAAATTAATCGTTTAGTAAGCTCATATTGGATCGTGGGAAGCATAGATTCTCTCATTTCCGTCGAAGACCTATTTAAATCTATTTATTGCAAGATATGCAACACAGCTACAGAATACGTTCTATTTATCTTTTTCAAGCACTTCTTTGTCGAGAGATTAAATTAATTTTTCTATCGATCCGCCTCGATTATTAAAAGATCCTATGAAAGGAAAGGAATGTAAAACCTTTGTGACTTTTTCCAACTATCGCCCTAGCAAACAACCTTCCTTTTAATCACACGCGATGATTATAAAAATAAAAAGATATTTGGAGTATTCTGATTAATTCAAGCGGCAGAATTACTGTAAAAACTTTCAAATTCCATTAATTCCCAATATCTAATCTTTCAACGTATTAAATAACAGAAGATTAATCGTTTTGTAACGACGATATTAACAGAATAATAAAAGTATCGCCTGATCGGAGTTTGATCGAAGTCTCCCTTATAAACAGAGGTAAAAAAAAAAAAAGTATCGCGTCACAAGTTTGTCCTTTCGCGCATGCGTCACGTAAAGGAAAAGGGAGGGAAAGGAATTTCTGAATCGCATGGATTCGGATTGCCGTGGCTGCCATATATATTCTATTTACTTTCTCACAATTATTTAAAACTGGGTCGAGTAATAGAGATATACACACGTCTCGGTTGTACGTCGCGTGCATCCTCGCGTGCGGGAATGACCCGAAGTTATGCATGCCAAAGGATCAATGAGCTGATTGCCTCAATCGTCGCGGCGACATCGTACTTGTAGATAGATATAAGAGCCGCTCCGATAAACGTAGATTAATGGAGCATCTATGCGTAATAATGTGTAATCCAATGACCCGTTGACGTTCTCGCCGTAGCGGAATTCCCATCGGTTATTAACCGATCAATAAACTGATCGGACGTGCAATTCGCTCTTCGAGATGAGGCACCGGATTCGTGTGTTCTCGCACGCGATCTGTCGAAATCGCAGATGGAGGGAGGGTCGAATTGGTCGCGTGACACGACGCTGATTAATACCGTCGCGGATAATTATCGGTGACTGTATGAGATCTATCGACCGTACGAAATCACGCAGTAACGCTCGTTTTACGCGCGACACCTTGCCGAGTTAATTCCAGTGTCTCGTACGCGCGAATGCGAGAAAAAGAGCGAGAGAGAGTTAATTTTACCATGCACCATTCTATAAAACGCTAGATATCGGCTGGGCATGAACGGAAATCGCGCGGCGCCCATTGGTCAATGATGACGACAGCGTGTGGACCGCTATTAATAAACTAGCGCATGCGCGCCGCACCGATCGCTGTGTATCCGCCATTCATGCAAGTCGATTTCGTTGTTTCTGTGTGCAGGCAGGACACCAGCAGTTAGTCAGTCAGCCAGTTAGCTAACTAATCGGACGGTTATCTAGGTTCAGGATCCAATCATTCAGCTGCAGTCAGCAAGCGAGAAGAAGTACGTGGTAACGACGGTGATAATTGTGCGTGGTCCGAAGAGGACATGATGCGAGCGTATTAGTTAGCGCTGCGACTACATCGCTATACCGCGCAGTATAGCAGTGGCTACGGCAGCGGCGGCGACGGCGGCAGTGGTAGTAGCAGCAACAACAGCAGCAGCAGCAGCAGCAGTAGCAGTGTAGTAGTAGTAGTAGTAATAGTAGTAGTAGTAGTAGTAATAATAATAATAATAATAATAGTAGCAGCAGCAGCAGCAGCAGTTGAAGCATACTCCTTCTTTAGTCGAAGCGATGATCCTTGGTCACGGTCCGCCGACGTAAGTTCTCCATTCGTACATTCGGCAGTCGCGCGAGCAAGAGACACGCGTACGTACGTGTGAACGAGCGAGCGAATAAGTAAGCAAGCGAGCAGATAAACTATTTTAGTCGCGAAATTTCCGTTGCCAAATAAGAAGTTCCTCGCGCACGCGCGCACGCGTGTGTGTGTAGTGTGTATATGTGCTTCATCGGATCATTATCGTTGTCGTCATCGTCATCGTTCTCATCTTCATCGTTCTCATCTTCATCCTCGTCGTCCGGTAACGCGAGTCCCCGCGCGGAGTCCGCTACACGGGACGATATCGCGCAGAAAACCACTGCGGACAAAAATCCGTGATGTGATCACATATCGCTCTCTCGCACGCGCGTGGCGCAAGCGATAGATTTACTCACACCGGACGATAATACGCGCTACCAGAATGTCACTCGAAACGCGTCTGTCGAATCGTTCGCTCGTTCTCTCGTTTATCCACAATTGTAACTCATCTCGGCCTTTGCCATTTGAACCCTTGCATACTCTAGGTAAAATTTGCTCGACCCGTATTATCGATTCATTGTCACTATTATTGTCAATGAACAATGTTTATACTCCTGAAGTCTGAAGTTGCTGCGAAACATACTAAAATCGGTTTTGCTTCAATACATGTCGAGATTTCCAATACGTGATTGAAAAGTGGAAATCAGTGGAAATTAAAAGATTCTGTTTTAATATAGTAAAGCTTTTGATTTTAGGTAAAAGTGATAGAAGTTTCCATTTTGAGGATCAGTAAGAATAATGCTAATCAAATAATAGAACGAGAAACAAATTAATCGGCTGGTACACGCAACATTCGACAGATAATATGGGGGCGTTTTTGGATACTCCAAAGACGGAAAAGTGCAATGAACATGGCACTGGTAATGGTTTACGATACGGTGTTGCCAGCATGCAAGGCTGGCGAATGGAAATGGAGGATGCTCACAGAGCTATTCCCTGTTTAGAAGGGGGTCTCTCCGATTGGAGCTATTTTGCAGTATTTGATGGCCATGCGGGAGCATTGGTATCAGCGCATAGTGCGGAACATCTATTAGAGTGTATAATGCAAACGCAGGAGTTTAAAGCCGAGGATGTCATCAAAGGGATCCATTCCGGGTTCCTCAGACTCGACGATGAGATGAGAGATTTACCCGAGATGAGCTCGGGCACAGATAAATCCGGCTCCACGGCGGTGTGTGCATTTATATCACCAAAAAATATTTATATCGCCAACTGTGGCGACTCTCGGGCAGTACTCTGTAGATCTGGAATTCCAGTCTTCTCGACGCGGGATCACAAGCCTGTTCTACCCGCTGAGAAGGAAAGAATTCAGAATGCAGGCGGTAGCGTAATGATCCAAAGAGTTAACGGATCTCTGGCGGTTTCTCGGGCATTGGGTGATTATGAGTACAAAAATCTAAAAGATCGAGGTCCTTGTGAGCAGTTAGTGTCGCCGGAACCAGAAATATTCGTGCTAGACAGGGACGATGAACACGATGAGTTTCTAGTTTTAGCATGTGATGGCATTTGGGATGTAATGAACAACGAAGATTTATGTAATTTTATACATTCAAGGCTGCAACTAACTGACGATTTAGAAGCAGTTACAAATCTGGTTGTAGATACCTGTCTTTACAAGGTATTTTATATAATATAAATTAATATAAATAATTAAACACACGCGCGTGCATTTATTTGTATAAAAAATAGCTAACTGAAAATATTTGTGCTTCTTTTTTAAAATTTACATTAGAAATGTTAAAAATATTAAATTTATTTTGTAAATTGTTTATAAAATTATTTCTAAATGTAAAAATAAATTGATTTATTATAACTTGCACGCTATGTTAACTTGTATTCTTAATTTTTTTTGTAACTATTTTTTTAATATAAAATTATGAAAAAAATTATGAAAAATTTTTAGTGATGATATATAATCAATACAAAAAGTTTTTGTATGAAAATGTATTCATATTATTATTAAGTGTATTCAAAAATTTTGTTATAGGGTAGCAGAGATAATATGAGTATAGTCCTAGTAACGTTCCCAGCTGCACCAAAACCAAATTCTGAAGCGCAGAGGCAGGAGGCCGAGTTGGAAATGGTTATTGCAAGGAGAATTAAAGGTTCTTTGACTTTTCCATATTTTAGCTCATTAAACTCTTTATGTTGTTGCATTAATTCGAGATCACGATGCCATATACATCATGAAAGTGACATAATAAATTAAAATATTTTTTGATACACACACACACACACACACACACACACACACACACACACACATACACGCGCGCGCGATTGTGATATCTCTCTTTATAGGATATTTTATATATAAATTACGCATATACAAGATGTTGCGTAAAAATCAGATCAACGCTTAAGGGTAGATTCCTGAGAGCATTTTCAGACGAAAATTCTAATACCAAAATGTCGAGGCTATAATACTTTTCGAATTATAAACATTTAGAGTTAGCGAATCAAATCGCCTAAAATTCGCGCGCTCAGGTAACGTATAATGCACAGTACGAAAGGCGAAAGCTGACTGTCGCCTTTCTTGTCAAAATTGATATAAAGATCATAATGTAAAGCTAAAGAGATTATTTTTACTGTTATTTGCATAAATATACTGAACTATCTGAGCAGATTACATCCTCTTACTGAGAAGAAGAAAAAATATTACATACATATATAAAGTGCAAACTCTCAAATGATATATCTTTCGGAAATAGTTTCGTATCTTACAAATATTAGAATAAATATGATTATTGTCATTAAAATTTATCAAAATATTATTTTATCTTAGAATAATAATACACATACATTTTAAACAATTTATAATAATTTAATTAACAATAATAATTTATAATAAAAACCAATAATCAATAACAAAACATTTTATTTTATTTCATTTATAATAAGTGTTCAAATTGCCATCCATTTTTTGTATGTAATAATATTTTTTCTTCTCAGTAAGAGGATGTAATCTGCTCAGATAGTTCAGTATATTTATGCAAATATCAGTAAAAATAATCTCACTAACTTTACGTTATAATCTTTATATCAATTTTGACAAGAAGGGCGACAGACAGCTTTTGCGTTTCGTATTGTGCATTATATCACACTTGAGCGCGCGAACTTTAGGCGATTTGATTCGCTAACTCTATAATTCGAAAAGTATTATAGACATTTGGTATTAAAATTTTTGTCTGAAAATGATCTCAGGAATCTACTCTTAAGCGTTGATCCGGTTTTTATGGAACACCGCGTGTGTGTGTGTGTGTGTGTGTGTTGTGTTGTGTTGTGTTGTGTTGTGTTGTGTTGTGTTGTGTTGTGTTGTGTTGTGTTGTGTTGTGTGTGCGTGCGTGCGTGCGTGCGTGAGTGCGTGCGTGCGTGCGTGCGTGCGTGCGTGCGTGCGTGCGTGCGTGCGTGCGTGCGTGCGTGCGTGCGTGCGTGCGTGCGTGCGTGCGTGCGTGCGTGCGTGCGTGCGTGCGTGCGTGCGTGCGTGCGTGCGTGCGTGCGTGCGTGCGTGCGTGCGTGCGTGCGTGCGTGCGTGCGTGCGTGCGTGCGTGCGTGCGTGCGTGCGTGCGTGCGTGCGTGCGTGCGTATGTATATATCACATCTATATAAGAGTGTCCCAGACTTAA
The DNA here is from genome assembly GCF_055798465.1 of Pogonomyrmex barbatus. Taxonomy (NCBI): domain Eukaryota; kingdom Metazoa; phylum Arthropoda; class Insecta; order Hymenoptera; family Formicidae; genus Pogonomyrmex; species Pogonomyrmex barbatus. The sequence goes on along the minus strand of NW_028297114.1, from coordinate 195 downwards.
CGTGATTAACATCTGTTAATAGCAGATTTCTGAGATTATTTCGAGATGAAAATCCCAGTACCAAAATGTCGAAGCTACAATAGTTTTTAAAAGAGAAGGATTTAAAGCTTATCAATCGAATTGTCCGAAATTCATGCACTCAAATACAAACTGTATTAAGGAAATTCTGTATATGTAATTCTGCTAAATTTGCTT